>NC_092803.1:143053837-143353837 GCF_040954645.1 Diabrotica undecimpunctata
AACCACTTAATTAAAAAGAACATGAAATAATTTAAGTTTTGACTAAGGTTAATGTAAAATGTGGTTAATACTTACTAGTTAATACATGGATGTAGCCACTAAATATGTGGGTAAAAACCCTTTAAAAATTATTAAATAAAATTTGGTTTACATTATGTCTAATTTACAGTTGAGATGTTAAAGTTACCGTTGGATTGGTAACATGGCGACAGTTATTATTATTAAGGAAAGTTGAAACTTTATTGTTATATGATGTTTGATCTAGAATCACTAGACAGTTACCTTTGTCTGCTTTGCTGATGATTAAGTTATTGGAAATCAAATCCAATAACTTAATCATCAGCAAAGCAGACAAATAACAGACAAGTAACTGTCTAGTGATTCTAGATCAAACATCATATAACAATAAAGTTTCAACTTTCCTTAATAATAATAACTTCACTTTACTTGCAACAGACCCCTCTAAAAAGTTCATAAACAAATTAAATGATAACATTAAACTTTTCACAGACTTTTTCTCTGAACATTTTGCACCATACTATAAAATCCCTAAGAGCCAACTCCATTACGTCATCTACCACTAACTACATTATCCAACTATTACAACTTTGTTTAGATCAAGATTTCTTTGTTTTTAACAACAATTACTATAGACAACCTGATGGCTTAGCCATGGGCAGCTGTCTCTCCCCTCTATTAGCTGATGTCTTTATGGATCATTTAGAATCCACACAGATCATGAAAAACCCTGAAATACTACACTGGTTTCGCTATGTTGATGACTGTTTAGTCTTCATTTCAGGTAATTCCAATTCAGCTGAACTTTTACTTTCCAAAATCAACCAAATTCACCCCAATATCAAGTTCACGATGGAACTAGAATCTTCCATGTCAATTAATTTTCTTGATCTAACCATTACCAGATTAAATGACCACTTCGACTTCAGTATCTATAGGAAACCCACACCGACTGACCACGTAATTCCATTTTCATCCAACCATCCCATGTCACATAAATACGCAGCTTTTCATAGTTACATCCATCGCCTAGAAAGCATTCCACTGTCAGATTCAAACTACAAAAAAGAACTAAATATACTCAGACAAATAGCAGTCAACAACGGATATGATCACAACATTATCAACAAACTCATCCACAAAAAACGCCTTAAGACCCTGCGGGAGACTGCGTTCCCCAGAGACCTCAACACCAAACCCAACTATGTTTTACTCCCTTTCTATCATGAAAGTCTTTCTGGAGATATTCGAAATCTCATCCAACGTTCGGTTGAAAACACCCATGTTTCTTTCAAAGTACCCAACAACTTGGGACAACACATTTCTAATTCCAAAGATCCTATCAACTATATGAACCGGAGTGGAGTATATAGACTTAAATGTTCAGATTGCAATGCCACCTACATAGGTAGAACATGCAGATCTCTTTCTTCACGCTCTCTAGAGCACATAAAAAGAGAAAATACTTCCACTTTCTCTCAACATCTTAAAGAACACAACCACACCCTCAATATCCCAGAAGACGTTTCACTTATCCACAATATCTCCCAAAAAAATTTCCTCAAATTAGATTTATATGAAGATCTTGAAATTCTTAAAGAAAAACAAAAAAGCCCAAATTGCGTTAATCGTCATGTTTTATTCAATCGAGATTTTCTCCCTCTCCATCGCCAACTGTTCTCCTAACCAACATCCCCAATTTACTTCTACAATTAAAATCCATATTAATTATTAGTTCACCTAATACTCATCTCCCTTAGTTCACTCTAAAAACCTTTCTTCCAATACATCTTACTTTCCATCTATCCCACTCTTTTCTTTTCAACCCAAACTTCATGTCTTAATCACTATAATCAATACTTTCCATGCTTCTATTTCGACACTTCCAAATTCAGATCAGATTATCCATCATCCACCACCCATTCCATATTATTAAATTCTTATTTTACTTCTCTACACAATTCCCTCAGGGTTTGGCTTCGGTTCTCTGGGGACCTCAGCCTTTCGTAGTCTATCCGTTTATCACAATTTTCTCAAAAACACCTTAATTTTCATTCTCTTTACTCAAATTTAGCAGAGCCACCTACAACAATTTCATTTTAGTATTATAGTTAATATAGACCAATAGTTCATTCAACTTACCAACTTATAACTTAATCTATTATCTTCCTATGTACCTAGTGTTGCTTTATAACAGATAGGGCCTTTTCTCAAGTTATAAGTTAAGTACTTTACGACCAATATATTACAAAACCACTTTCAACCATCAAATTTTGTCCATTTCATACTTGTCAACACACAAAATATAACTACTTCACTCAGTTTGTCAACATCCAATCAGATATTCATATTCATGAACTTGCAACTCAAGAAGTTTTACATTTTTCAGGTACCAAATGTTGTTTTTTCACATACAGGGCCTAATATAATTGAGTTATAAGTTAATTTTTACACGAACTTTATATCATAATAGTTTTATTTCATTCATTGAACAACATCCTCACATATTAAATATATCAATTCCTATACTTTTTCAAGAACCCAACTTTCCACCAGTGTCTAGTTTCCATTTTCCAGGTACCAAATGTTATTAAAACATAAAGAGCCTTATATTAGAATCTTTTCATCACACCACTTGACACTGTATAGTTGGTTGCCTAACTATAATCACATAATTTTCTCACCACAATTTCATTTCACATACATAATTTAAAACAATAACATTGATGGTTGATACTGTTATAATTTTATTTTATTTCAACTTTCACAATTTTAAACAACGTTGGCTTCTGTCTTAAATAGACATATACAGTTACACTGACTGCTCTGTCATAACTTCCGTCATAACCTGCCAAGATTGTCATTTCAATCAGTTGCTTTGACAAAGTCCTCGTAGACATACCGTCTCAGGACTCGTAACTAATGTAGAGTCATATGTCGCCATGTTACCAATCCAACGGTAACTTTAACATCTCAACTGTAAATTAGACATAATGTAAACCAAATTTTATTTAATAATTTTTAAAGGGTTTTTACCCACATATTTAGTGGCTACATCCATGTATTAACTAGTAAGTATTAACCACATTTTACATTAACCTTAGTCAAAACTTAAATTATTTCATGTTCTTTTTAATTAAGTGGTTAAATACTATTTTAGGACACTGATGATGGAATACTTATTCCGAAAACGTTTTGTCAATTCAACATAGCCCAACTGGGTTTTTTATATACCTTTTTATAAAGGATTTTATTCAAAATTTTTTAATATATGGTATACAGCCAAATACAGGAACTTTGTTTCCTTGTGGATTTTTTTTTAATAAATTTTTTTTTAGGAGAAACCGTCAATGATCATAAAGGGTCTGAACTATGTTCAATGATTATTTTCGCTCAGTATATAAATGCTACACCAGAACTTGTTATTAATCCCGAAGATTATTGGGGGTATATCTTCGATAATTGGACCGGTAATGGTTTAGTGGGTAATTTAGGAGACGATAAAGCTGACATAGGCTTCGGTAAGTTATGTTTTATATATATATATATATATATATATATATATATCTATATATATATATATATATATATATATATATATATATATATATATATATATATATATATATATATATATATATATATATATATATATAATTAAGCCGTTTTTGAACAAAAATTTGCAAATAACTCCAAAAGGAAGCATTTTTCGAAAAATTACTAAGAAAGAAGAAGTATTTACTTTAATGAGATACGTCTAAAAAATTTTAGTCGAAGCGATTCCGGAAATTATTTTTTTTTTAAATTAAGTTATTTGTTAATAACAATGGCCCACTTGGAAAAATTAAAAAAAAACATTTAAGCTTGAAAAAATATATAGAATCGGATAAAAAAGGTTTGGTACGGTAGGAATGCAAAAAAAAATTGATCGGTATATTCCGTTTGTAAGTGTCTTTTAGGGGTAAACCGCTCGCCTATTACGTGCCATTCAACGCACGGTGAACGACTCGTATCATTTTTAGAAATGAAAATTTTTTTCGTGCCGAGAATTTAACTCGTGAGATCTGGCTTAAAATGTTAGTATCTATCCGGTGAACTATGGCTGTCCACATAATGTGAAAGTACAAACGATTAGTAATGATGGTAATAAACATAAACGACTGGCGAAACAGACTAGGGAAAGTCAAGCTCAATTGGGGCTGTAATATTCTGATGATGATGATGATGATGATCAAACTAATAAGTTGTTAGTATAAATCTTATATCTATTAATGCAATATAAACGCTTTAACAAATGATATGCTTCCTTGAAAAAATTCAATTATATCTTCCTAGTCATTTAATAAAATGGCCTACACACGTAACGACAAGACCACTCAACTGTCTTGACCGACAACGGTTGGCAGGCACGACGGTTGGTGTATGTGTAGGCTTGTTGACCGACAAAAATAGTTGTAAGCGACGGTCGGGTCGACCGATTTGGTTGTACAACCGCGACATTCCGACAACCGAATTCCCCATTCTCAATCTATCGAGTCGGGATATGACAACTATTTTTGTATGCCAACAAGCCTACACACACACACAAACCGTCGGAACCAATGTTGTCGGGCTCAACATTGTCGGTCACGACAGTTGGGTGGTCTTATTGGGACGTGTGTAGGCCGTTTAAATAGACTATTATAACTTTTCTACAACATACTTCTTATTGTAATAGTATGATCACGATAAGTTCTGTAAATTTTGATGAAATACAAGTTTTTTAATTTTTTTTATTGTTTTTGCCTTTCTATTTTAGCTGCCTTGTACACTTGGGAAGCTGACTATCATTTTTTGGACTTGTCAACACCTTTAATAAGAACAGGTATAACGTGTTTGGTGCCAGCTCCTAAGTAAGTTTATGTTTATTTTAAAAATATATCTTAAATTTATATGTATGTACATAATTAACATAATATAGGTATCATTACATGAAAAGCCCACTCCTGAGTAGAACTTGCTAGTTTATTATAAATCTATCACGTTTAAAATTTCTGACTTTTTCTTTGGTGCTTCTCATGATTGAATCGCTCACGATTGGAAATCGCTGAAACTTCTTCTTTATTTATGTAATACTTTTCCTGTGGTCAGAGTAGTTTGTTTAACTACCGCTTGGGATACTACCGCTACATGAAAATTTAAGCGGAGGTAGGGTAATACTAGGGTAATGCATTGGTAGTTTGTTGGCCAAATCGTGCAGTACATCATCCGGATAGAAAAGTTATTCAGGCATTAAATGTTCTAAACCTTTTCAGATTATAATAATGAAAAGATCTTCTCCAATATAATAAAAGGTAAACTGAGCGTCCGTTAGGCTTTCCAGGTGGGGGTCTAATTGAAGGGGGAACATTATTTAACGTTCTAAAAATAAGTGAGAAATGGGTAATGTCAGTGAAATTTTTATTTCAGAAAGAAGTGTTGAATTCTGTAAATGCTGCCCAAGTCAATGTCGGTGACAATGAACGAAAATCTTTATATTGTTAACTAGAAGACATACTTAGATATAGTCTATCATAGTAGAAAGTCCTAATAGAAGGTGATTTTAATCCACATGTGAGAAAATTAGAGAGAGGATATTAAGCAATGCATGATGAACCCCGTAAAAAGAGGTGGATAAAGTACTTTAATAGTTTGTTAAATGAAAAAATGTGTATACAGAACACATATGTATGAGCAACAGCAATAGTCACCAAAATAATAAATGATGAAGTTGCTCAAGCAGTTCCAAAAATAAAGAAAGATTAAACAGTCGGACTAAACGATATCCCTGAAGAAGTATGGACAGCTTTAGGAGAGACCGGAACACGTTGCTAAGAGGTTTTCATGTTGAAGAAAATCGAATGTCGTCAGTTATTTGTTTAAAACAATTAAAGCGCTTTTAGATCGCAATGGATTCTCTAAAAATTCTTCATTTATAGAAACAGATGGAGACCAATCCGATAAGAGATAAAAGTTTTGGATGAGATATAAATATTGTCTTAATTCCCTTTAATTCGAGAATTTTGTCGAATTTATCAGGTGACACGTCTGATACAAGGAAGAAAAGCTTGAAAATTTTTGAAAAGGGGTAACTATTGCCATTATTCTCTTTGATTGATGCTTTCGTATGATTTAAAGTATTAATATTTAGTCTGAGTTTGAATAGAAATTATATGCCCATGTCTGATCAATATCTATGGATATTTCTATTTATATAATTTTTGCTGTAACCATTTTAAACGAGGACCTGTTTTAAAGAATAATATTATGCGGGTCTACTTGCAACGTAGCAAAGGCCTGTTGACCTAAAAACAAAAGTCAAAAACAATTGGCATTGAGCTAATTAGCAAAACGTTATTTAAAAATATTAAACTCCTTCTCTAACCAACGAAGATTATAAATATCAGCCTAAGATAGTTCATAAATTAAAGGCAGCTATTGTATTGTCATTCTCATTCATTCATTACCTTACACATATATACTATGCTTAATTTTTATTGATGAAATCTGTAACATTTCGATAACTGTCAGTTTTACAAAGCGCACATATTTTGTAGGTTAGCTGCTGGATGGTTAACACCATTATTTTCATACTCTTATCCAATGTGGTGTTCTGTAGCAGCTATATTTATTGTGTCAATAATAGTCCACGCTTTGATGTTTCTTATACAAACTACACCGTATAGGTAAATAAAATATATAATATATTGAGGTAATAATATACACTATTTAGAAAAATTACCATAATACTTAAATACTTTATTATTAAATGAAACTATATCATCGCTGTGAAATCAAACTAGCATAAGTGCAAAAAATCGATTTTTTTCGTCGATTTTTATGTCAATCCACCATGAAATTTGATTTAAAAAATGCGTGAAGAGGCATTGTGCCAGTTAACATAATATTTTGGTCAGAGTTTATACCCCCCTAGTAAGGTAACTCCCATAGAAAGTTTTGGGAGAGAGTTTCTAGCGCCAAATACGGACGGGCCGAAACTTAGGTTCTGAATTTTAGGCGGCAAATTAAAAAAATATGCTCTGAATTTTAGGCGCCAAAATTCAAAAAGTATGCTTTTAATGGAAAGTAAATATAGTCATAAAACAAGAAATAAAAACTTATTCTATCCCAAAAAATATATTCTCTCTGTCGAAAAATACAGAATACACTTACACATTTTTATATATTAATGTATAACATAATATCTGATACAGGGAGAGTATATATTATGGTATAGGACACTATTTATATGATATTTTATGATTATATCTGTTTTCCATTACATTAACAAACCAAAGTCTCAAAAACAACAATATAAAACACAGATATCCGGACACTTGTTTATTTGTATAATTTTCTTTCGTAAAGTATTGGCTACAATTATCCTCATCCTCCTCATTTCTTGAGCCCTTGTTAAGTTGTTGGTGAAGACACTCTAAATATTGTTAGCTTGCTGTCTTTATTGGCTGCAATTCTGTACCAGGTGGACAACTTCATGAAGGGATTTTTCCACCAATCTTCATTTAATCTTCCCATCGTGTTGGAGATCTTCCTTTGGATATAAAAATATAGATACCTCTATATGCATTAGTAATGGTTTGTTGTAAGTGCTATACCTTCTAAAATACTCTGCCTTAAAGTACCATCTGTAGATAATAAAATGTAAACTCTAGCATTTCTGCGATCTTGTTCTTTAGGATCATCCCAAATTAGCATGTAACTCCATGTAACAATTGTTCAGAAGTAGAAGATCCATTAAAATCTAAAATATTGAAATAATATTAAAATTAACAATGTATGACTTTTTTTTATAAAATAAGGTCAATTTTAGGAATGCAATTATAAGAGGTAAGAGTGTTTTTTTATGAAATAAGGCAACTTTTAGGAGTTTAAAATATTCAATTAGGAGTTTTAATGATTTTAAAATATATATAGTATATAAATATAACACTAATGTTGGTTAAGATTTAAAGGTAATTTAAATACAAAAACAAAATGTATAAAATATTGTTTGTATTTACTAACAAAAGTTTGGTATAATTAGGTGCTGTTCTTTCCTGGTGCTTGTAAAAATAAACGCCTATTCCTCAGAATGTTTAATAGCCTGTTGTCCTACTTTAACTTTCACCCATCAACAAAAACATTCTTTTGATTGGGAGTACTATACCAATTTGGTAATGTACCTTCTTTTCTTTTAGCAGTTTTTATTAGATATATAAAAATTGATGTATACTGTTATTATCGTCTTTTTCTAAAATTTTGGAATATGATGATTTATAACGCCATTTGCAACTTGCAAAGGCGTGGATTACAATGTTGTCACTAACGGCACTAACATATTTTTTTTTGGTAAATACACATAATTCTTTAAAAATACGTTGTTGTAAAATTAAGTGGTGATTTAATCCTATATATTCTTATGGTGGATATTATGTTTCTGCTGCGACAGATTTAACGTTTTTGCCAGTCTGACTATCTAAAGGGTAAAAAAATTATATCCTTTCTACACGCCACACAAGCATTTGGATAATTTAGGTTGTACCCATTTTATATTTTTTTATTGAACAATGACAATTATTTATAAACTAAATAACAGTAAAGTGATTTATTATTCATCTTTTAATTGCAATAAATATCTACATTCTATCTAATACAAAAATGAATTTGTCATGTGAATGAACTTTGAAATTTGGTATAAAATATGATTTTATTTTCATATGTTTCTCATTCATAATCAAATGCCAAGATATAAAACGTTTGTCTTTTTACGATATGATTTATATTTTAGTTTCGAATAAGGATTCTCATGTGTAATTTAATACCGTAAACACAGATTGTTTACACACATTTCTTTTCTGGGATAACGTAACTTTTTAACGTAGAATCTTTTAATAATTTTCTCTCCGTTACAAAATAATAAAGTCTTGCTTTGTTTTGAATTTGTTATTTTATTTCTTTGTCCGAGTTCGTTTCCTTACAGGGTAAGTTATTCAAAAAAATGGGCCCAATTTATTTTAATTTTAAAGATTATGCAAACAGATTGTATATGAATTTAGAAATAACCACACCCAACTTCTTACCGACCCGAGCAGAAAGGCCTAGATTTTGTGTGTACTTAATAAATAGCTTGCTTACGTTTCAACGTAATGCTGCTTTAAACTGTAAAGCTTTTTTTAACACGAGACAAAGACTTTTGGTACAGATAATAGGACATTTCGTTCAGGCACTCAAGTAATCCATAAGTTTTAGTTTATTTGAAGGCAATGATGCTTTAATCAGCCATCCTGTTTATAAATATCGTAATTTCAAATTTGGAGCTCTGCTAATCTCTACCGCAAATAAACCAACAACCAACCTATAAATTTTCGGCGGATTTGGATTCGTCACTATATTAGCTGTGTTCTCCTTCATGTAGGTGTATATGGGTGCGTATTAACTTGAACAGAATACTACGAACAAATGGAATGAACATTTTTGTGGATTAGGACTGCTCGCTATATTTGTCGTGTTCTCATCAATATCATTAACACATTCAGCGTGTTCTGTTGGTTTGGAGTATTTTGGTAAAGTGAATATGCACTCATATAATATACATACAAATACACGTATCGATTTTATAGAAATGTTTTTCATTTTTAGACACAAAAATGAGGATCTAAATCAGACAACAAAATACAAAAGCTCAGTGTTTGTCATTTTTAAGTTGTTTTTGATGCAGATCGTCCAAAAATCTGAAATTCCACCAGGCAAACACGGAATCATTTTTATGGCAATGATGTTCATATTCAGCTTTTTCTTGACCTGCACTTACTGCAGTGGGTTGTCTACAGTCATGACTGTGCCTATGTATGTTTTTGATATCATTTTGTAAACGATTTTAATAAACACTAATGCACACTTTTTTAGATACGAAAATTCTGTAAGTACTATAGACGACTTTGTAAACAGTAGCTTAATCTGGGTTGGAACCCACACTGGTTGGATTGATTCTATACTTCAGGCGGATGACGTATGTAGATTACTGAAATATTATAATAGTGTTTCTTTATACCTCTACTGTAGGATTACTACAAGCTAGTATTTCTTAGGTCTACTTCTTAGGTCTTTTTCTTAGGTCTTAGGTCTACGGTAACAGGGCTACGCTTTAAGTGCCTATCATTACCCTTCGTTTTATCTAAGGTAATCATTTTAATCGGCCGTAAGTCGACCTCGGCCTTTAGATATTTTAAAAATATCTACATAGTTTCTCTTTGGCTAAATATCTAACTCGGCACACTCAGACACTACCATTTAACATATCCGACAGATTACTGCCTTTTTACTTTTTAAGCATTAAATTCAAAATAAAATATCCTTTAAAACAATTTGTTTTCAAACCTTGCTTTCCCACATACTTTATTTCGTCTTTATTATTATTTTATTTTTTCATTATTGCTTTCATGAGAGATCTTTGCTTAAGATTATTGCTTGAGATCTTTCATTATTTTACTTTCGTTGATTATGTAATAATTCTGTAAAGCCCACTTATAAATCCTGGACCAAAGTGTTATTTATAGTACGATAATACTGGATTTTTATTTTTTCGGTACTTACTGATTTTTCACAATCATATGTAGGTAATTAATTGCTTAAAACAAAGGTCAACAATATTACCATAAAAATGTAAACCAATATTATCACAAAACACGTGCAGCAAGTTGATATAGTACTAAATTTTTTGTTAATTTTAGGAAATTTACAAAATAATTGTTGACAGATTTTTACCAATACCAAATGAGGACACAATTCGGGCTTATTCAAAGATGGGTGATAAAGCTTTCGCCCTTGAACGTCTGCCACGAGGTAACTATAATTCATTTTGTTAAACAAATATATTTTAGTGCAGGGATCTGCAACCAGCGGCCTGTGGGCAATTATTAAAAATACAATAAATAAGGTTTTATTTCATTGTTTTGTGTCCGCGGATGCCGGATATTCAGTTCAAGCGATCACAGTCTAAGCTAAACTGTTAGACGCGATATCGTCGCTATTTCGTTTGAGAATAAGCGCGATGTAGTTAAAGTTCACGCGCGATGTTGCACGGATGATCATAATAGCTAATTTACTATTTTTATTGGGAGTAAGCTCCAATTTACTTTAAAATAAGTTTAATCCGACATTTCGATTTTCACTTTGAAAATCGTTTTCATTATACCAAATTTTGAAGAATTAAAAATTTCCGAAGTAAATTCGAAACGTCGAATAAACATACTCTAACCCTCCTTCTCACGGGTGGGGTCTATCAGTACAACTATAAATGAAATTGCTTAATTTTTTTAATTTTTTTTTGTATTTTTTTCCTAGACTTGGTGTACCTTTTAATAGCACTGAATAGTACATTTTAACATAATTTGGTGAAATTGTATGAATCCCTTCAATCGCTACCTGCAAAAGTATCCTGACAGACCCCACCCGTGGGTGGGCGTTTCTTGTTTTGTACTGTGGCTTGGTTAATATTGCAGCTATAAATGCATTTATTATATACTGAGATCCAATAATACGAATGCAGAATTTCGGTTTTCTCGTCGATTGTTTCTTTAGGAAGTCTTTAGGAATTGCGTTACTCCAGAAAAATATGAAAATACGAGCCATAAATATGCGTATATAGAGAACATCACAGTTACTTGCTGCACAATTTTCTGAAATTGAGCAAATGATGAGGGATGACCCAGCCCCACGAAAACAGGGATGTATAAGTATTATATAAAAAGAAAAACTAGGTATTTCTGCCAATTGTACAAAAACTGGTTATGAATGGAACATATAAAAGCATTTTGTGCTGATCATGTAGAAAGAAAATTTACATAATTTAACCCCCTCTATTTTCTGTTTCTAATTTTAATTTTGGATGTATCCTTTTTACTTGTATTACTGTAAGTATATAGAATAATAATATTGTCTTCTTTTATATTTTTCTTTTGTATTTTGCCGTTCATGATTTTTTTAATAAACTCTTGTAAAAAAATAATGGTGTTAGTTATTTCGCAGTAAACTATAAAAATATGTATTGATAGACGTATTATATGTACATTTAGGTAGTACAACGTTACATCAGTAAGTTTCCTTAAAAATATTGAAAAAAAATTTTTTTTTTTTAATAAGGAGAATATTGTTTTAAATTTGGTCCTGATAGACCCCACCCGTGTATTTGTGTCACAAGAAAGTCACCCGTGGAATGGAGGGTTAAAGTAAAATTGTAGCTTAAGATGCCACAAGAAAATAGCATCAAAATAACAAAATATCAGTTGCACTCGCGTTGCACACCTTATCCCAGTCACCACCCCTGCGTTTCCTTACTTCTACTCGCTGACTTTGTTGTCGATAGTCGTGTAAGAAACAGATATAGGTATAGTTTGTTTCACGAAAAATGGTTGAGTGCTTAATGGTTACCTGAGTTGATCCTATTGTGTATACAAGAGTCTCTCAATAAACTACCGAAGTACACAGGGTCGCACTTCAGAAAATTTGTTATTTAATATATTTCATTATGTAATATAATCGTGTAATATACGATTATAAAAATTTATTAAATTATTTCATATGGTATTTTCAGGTTATTCAAATGAATATACTTGATAATTGAACAATTTTTAACATGAAGAAAGTAGTTTTTTTGTTCTACGTGAATAATTGTAGTATATGAATCTAAATTCAGAAAGGTACTTTCCTTCACACTTTTTACAGGCTTAGGACTGTCAGCAAAAAACTGGCGTGTTTAAAAGTTTTTGCTCTTCCTAATCGGATATCGTTAAAAATGTACAGTAATAATAGTTCTATTTACAGTATATACATACAAACGAATACATAATGTACAAAAAATAGATGAATTGAAAAAAAAAATATAGAAAAATATATACTTAATATTTACAAAAAAAAATACCCAAAATAACCAAAATATATTTATGAATTCCTAAACCTAATTCTGTTTCGCTGTCGCTATCCTCTTCAAGATTAATAACAGTTGGTTTAATTATGTGATTCAAAGTAACATATGAATTTTCTAGGTTCATTACATGGCTACTGAATTTTTCCAACTTTCTGGGGAGATATCATCAACACATTTCCTTATTTATTCGACTTATTCGAATTACACTACCACTTAAAGTCGGAGAAACATTTTGTGACCTAACATTTGACTTTAGTTGGTGCCACATATGCTCTATGGGATTAAATAAACAATAGTAGGGCGGAAGCCGTAACACTGTGTGTCCCGTGTCCTCGGCCAATGCGTCACAAACATATACTTTTTTAATAGAAAATTATTTTTTTCATTATTTTTTTTATTAAAATATTAACACTTCTAACAGTTCATTTTTTAAATAACTTTCTTCAAAATATACATCGTTTTCTAACAGGTAGTTTTGAATTTCAATTTTCGTGTTATTTGCACTTGGAGACTTATGTAATTGACGACTGTGGTAACTTGCATTGTCCATTACTCTCACACTATTTTGAGGAAGGTTAGCTATAAGACAATTCTTAAACCATTGCTCAATAAGCTCTGCCGTTGTATCCTCATGGTAGTCCACGCAGAAGTCTTTAATGTTCTTTGCAGAAAGCCATAAGGCATTTGGGACCCAACCATTTTCTGATCCTGCATGTAAAATTGTTATTCTTTTCCCTTTGTTTGATGGAGCTTTTGTTTGACACCTGTTGGAAGAATCGGACCATCCTTTGGATGGTGTTTCATGAGTGTCAAACCACGTCTCGTCCAGATAAATTATTGGTCGATCTTCTCTACGGTACTTTCTTATGGAAGTTATATATTCAGTACGCCACTTTTGCTCCATAAGCAAGCCATAGAATCCATAAGCACTTGCCTTTTGTCAATTGTACGATATCTGAAGCCCATTTTAGACAAAATCCTCCAAAGACGAATGCGGCTACAGTTTATTAGTGTATCATCATTAGTAAGCCGTTGTTTTAAAGCATCTAATGTAGGTATCCGTTGTCTTCGTACATTGTGTAAATTTTTTGTCTTATTAAGTCCTTATCACTTTCGTCAATACATTTGGTAGAACCGGCATCCTTACGCGTCCTTCTTGACTTAATGGGATTTGATGTAATTCTTTTCACTGTGGTTAGAGGTATTTTTGGTAAATCAGATATTTTACTGGCAGCAGTATTAGCAGTAAGTCCTCTTGTAAGTAAAGAACTATATATTGTTTTTACGATTTCTCTAGCGTCAGCAGATAAATGCTTTTTCTTTGCTGGAACATTGGAAGAAGCACCATCAATGTTTTTCCACGGACTCCACATAATGCTGTTTTATAGGTATAAATAGGTATAACACTGGTAACACTTGTAACACTTTCAACTAAATGAAACAAAATGTATATTTAAAAATTTCTCATCGGTTTTATATACTTTTACAAATTATACAGAATAGAGGGAACCTGTATAATTATTCCAGGAAATACTTAACGATCAACAAATTTATTGTGGTCATTAAAAGATTAACCATTAATAGTGAAACTCACTGTTAAAATGTTTACAACTTTATGAAATAAAATGTATTCTAATCGTTTTTATAATTTTATACGATTTTTTAATCGTTTTTATATTACCAGGAATTTATTATATAAACAAGATAACGACACTCCACAGTAGCTTCAATTTTACCTGAATACTTACCTGCTCAACTAATGTTGACTAAGCTGGGGTACTTGCGGTTGGGTTTTATTGCAATCATTAAGCACTCAACCATTTTTCGTGAAATAAACTATACTTGAATTGCCAGCGTTTCCTTTGATCTTTCCGACTACTTTGATGCGGTGTGAGATACGTTTTAAAATTTAATTGTTTTACGCTTTGAATGTGAATTTATTGCTATTTATTTATAGGTTGTTTTTATCCTTCTCAGAATAAGATTATAGGTAAATTATGTGAAGCCCGGAATAGTATTCGAAGTTGTCGTAATTTTTGTTTCAGAACAACAAGCTAAACATAGATTCAAAAAAAAAGGAAGATTGTAGAAGGAAATAGAGTTTTTAATGAAGCCTGGACATATTTGAATTTTTTTGTCGAGTTGGAAAAGTAGTGAAAAAGTGGAAGGTAATGGAAAACGAATATAACGTGGATTGTGTTCTGGGGTCAAGGTAGATATTGTAGACAACAATAAATCAAGCATTCGTGCTAACTTACAGAACTGTCCATTCAATGAAGTGAATTGTGAAATATTCTGTCTTAGCAATCATCAAAGAAGTATGTCCAGAGATCAAAAAAAATTTGGAAGTCTTATGGCCGATTTCACCAACGATACCTAACTCTAAAACGGATTTCACCATACAGGTGAAACAATTAATAACTTTGACAATAGTCATGTTATTTACATCTTGTATTTATAGGTGGAGATGATGCAGAGCTGTTTAGAAACAGAAAAGGCAGTATCTTCGCCAGACTTAAAATAAATATCATTGTATGTCACTGGCCTGGATCAACCCATGGCTCTGTTATATTTCAAAATAGCATATTATGTTTTAATTTTGAAAGAGGATATATGGCAATGGTATATTGTTATGAGATAGTGAATATCCACTAAAGGTAAATCAATTATTTACTACTGAATATGTCCAAATAATATATAAAAAATAAATTAAATACTTATTGAGGATTTTTATTACAGAATTATCTTCTGACGCCATATTTGCATTCCAGGAATGAAGCACAAGTACGATATACCTAATCTTAGCCACATTAGTACAATAAATATTGTTAAAAGACAATATGAGGTATTATTAAAACGGAGATTTCCTGTACTTAGTGTAGGATTAAGATTAAACTTAGTACTCCAGTCGTCAGAGACGAAAATGTCACTCAACCTCCAAAAATCATACGAACAAGCTGAATTTTGCCGAGAATATTAATTTTGGGACCCCAAAAAAGACGCAATAAAGTTAACTACTTTAACCCCCCAGGCTTCCCTCTAAAACCCCGTTTGTAGGAAGGTAAAAACGCAAAAAAAATCAATTTACCAAGAAACTGTACGCTGCAGAAAAAAATGTTTTAAATAAAAGATGTATCCGAGGTCATTTTTAACAAAAATGTTTAATATCACTTTTTGTATAGAATGAACCGTTCTTTCAGAAACAACGCTTGAAGCGGCCGTCGATTGAATGTCAGTTATGTGCGCGAAATCAATGTTCAATAAAATTTGTATCAGCTCAACGGTTAAAATACGATATTTTTTGATCCAAGTGTCCTATCGACAAAAATCAACATTCGTTTTAAAGGTAAAAAGTTTAGCTTTCGGATGCAATTTTTGTATTTCGCCGCAAGTATACTTATATTTTATAAAGATGTTAAATAAATAAACGACGATTCATGAGATTAATACAATTTGTCCCTTTTATTGACTGGCCACTATAAAGTTTCGATTACTAGAGCCTAGCCTTCAAAACCTATAGCATGAAATTTTAATTTTGAGTTTTGGCAACAAATGTGACACATTTAAAATATGCTTATTTATTTAAAATTTCACATAACAAACAATCTAAAACGTTTCAAACTTTTTTTTCAATTTGTCTATAAAAAAAATTGTAGTATGTTTTTCAAAAGAACCAAACTTCTGCTATAAACTTCTCCCAAAACCGTCTTCTTGGAGGCATTTCCCGTGACGTGCGATTGTTTGAAATTTAAAACATTAAATTCTGCGTTTTTATTCATATTTCAAATGCCTTATATTTGTTGCCACAACTCAAAATTAAAATTTCATGTTATAGGGTTTTAAGATTAATCTCTAAAAATGGAAATTTTACTACAAATGGCAAAAATCGCTCCACGTTTTTTTATTTAACACCTTTATAAATATTGAGTATATTCGCGGCAAAATACAAAAGTTGCATACGAAAGCTGCACTCTTCAAAACGCATCTTGATTTTGTCCAAAGGATACTTGGATCAAAAGTTAACAAATTTTTACCGTCGAGCTGATACAAATTTTATTGAACATTGATTTTGCGCACGTAACTGACATTCAAAATCGACGATCGCTTAAAGCGTTATTTTTGAGAGAACGGTTCATTCTACACAAGAAGTGCTATAAACATTTTTGTTTAAAATTATCTCAGCTAAATTTTTTATTTAAAACATTTTTTTCTACGTACAGATTCTTGGTAAATCGATTTTTTTTGGAATTTTTACCCCCATACGTGGAGGTTTTGAGGGAAAGCCGAGGACTAAAAGTGGTAAACTTGTTTACATCTTTTTTGGGGTCCCAAAATTAATATTCTTGGTAAAATTCAGCTTGTTTGTATGATTTGTAGGGGTCAACTCTCTGACGACTGGACTATAGAAACAGCTACAATTGTAATAATAGCATCTGCTATTTTACAAAATATTTGTATTGAAGCAAAAGAAGATGAAGGCCCCCAGACGATTTAGAAAACATTGGTCAGTTAATTGAAGCTGGCCAAATAAATCAACCGCTTATTGTGAGATGTTATTGTCCAAATTTATTTTTAATAATATGTGAATCCAATAGACTAGTTTTTATAATGCAAATCTTAAAAAAATAAAGTTAATATAAAAGTAAGTTTGAAAGTTAATATAAAAGAGGGAAAATTATAGTCTACCTAGCAAACTAGTGTGGTCTTTCAAAACCCCATTCCTGGTATCGTCAAAAAAGTGTTATTAAAAATTCATAATAAAAAAACACTGAGGTTATGACATCTTATCCGTCTTTTTATTTATCAACAATAGTTCAAATGTACCCGTGCTAATGCCTAAGAAAGCATTTGCTAGATAAGCAGTTCTTTTAGTTGTTCCTAAGTATTGACGTAGGAAGTTCCTTTCAATAAGAATTACTTTCGAAGGCAACTGTTTAGGTATCCTTGGTGAAATCGGGCTCTCTGCTAGAATTTACAACCGAAGTACCGGAGAGTTATGTATTATCTTGTATGAACAGCTCAAAGATAAAGCACAGCCTTTTGATTGTTTCTTTCTAGTAGCAACGGACGAACGTACAGAGGTGGCATTTACAGCACAGTTCTTCTTATTTGTACCTTGTATTGACGAAAGCTTGTTCATGAAAAGTTTACAACAATGTGCAGTTTGAAAGGTACTGCTACAGAGCAAGACTTATATCTTTATTTGAAAAAAAACCGTGGTATATACGACGGAGTTAAGAACACGAGCGACCAAACCAAAGGTGTCGTAGGGAGAATCATTACCAAACAGAAAGAATTCGCTACGCATACCATACTTGGGATTAGCTGCACCCTTAATATTTCATTGACTTGTTCGTCAAGAGGCGTTATGCGTTAAGGTTTTATTTTGGAAAGAAGCAACGGCCACGGTGATTTTAGAAGAAAAATAGGCTCACACACCGTCTGCTCCAAAAGTTCCTAGAAGTTCTGGAAGCTGACTATGGTAAAGACGTGGTTTAAAATTGTGAAGTAAAGTGCCTCAGTCGGGGTGCCGTAATAAAAAGGCTCATAAATTGAGGAAAGAGATTATAGAATTATAGAGATTAAAGAAAAACCAGTTGAAGGGGGTTCCAACAACCAGTGGATTTTAGAACTTGTTTTTCTGACTGATGTTACCGGCGAAAAAACTCAGCTCAACAAATGCTTGCAGGAAAAAAACAATGTGAGATGTCTTTAGATGTAGGTTTATTTCAGATAAAAAACTAAATTGGAATTATTAATAAGGCATTTGATTATAATGTTTGATAATACATATCCTGTGAGCAGACCATTTAAAACATTAACTATCAAAAAAAACAAGTATTGTTCTCGATTAACCGATGAACATTTAGCTGAGATACTGCGCGTTTCTGTGTCTAAAATGCAAGCAGACAAGAAACTTTTAAGCCAAGTAAAACTTCAAAAATCGCAATAGCTTGATAAGTCTTACTTAATTTTGTAACTATTACATTAAAATAGGAGTAAAAAATGTTTACTATACTAAAATTCACATTCAGATGGCAGCGTTACAGAGATAGGCCTGTGCTTTCTATATGTCAGAACTAACTACAGGGTTGTCAAAGTTTTTAATCGTACGGTATGGGCCGGCCCCTATAAAAGAATTATATTATGGGAAATATTTATGAATGTAAAATGGAAAAATATTGCTTTTTAAAGTTTTTCTTTTCAATGATATAATTTTTCTGTTGTTATTTTAAAAATAGAAAGTTATATTGCAGGAATCTAGTTTTTTCGATTTTATACCTTCTTTTCAAAATTGCTTACAATTCGTGGAAATGAAATAATTATTTGTACAATCCCTTTTTAATCTAATATTCTTTTAATGACACCAAACTTTCTCTACTTGAATTTACAGTTACAGGCATTAGAAAATAATTAGGAATTAAGAAAATATAATTATAAATTCAAAATTATTCTTTAATGCCTGCAATTATAAATTCAGCCAGATAAAATGTTGGGAATCATTAAAAGGATATTTAGTTAATGTCAGACGTTTGGGTCGTGTCAATCTCAAAAAGTGTAATAAAATTCAAAAACCGGTAATTTTTTAAATAGCGAATGCACAAAAATAGTGTAAAATGTTTTTAACTATTTGTCAAACACTAACAATGATAAAAGTTGATCAACAATAGTGCGGGAAGTTTCTGCTTCTGGAGTCTCTGAACGAACGATTATCTGATATATAGAGGTAAAAGTAAAATGGGCTACTCCCAACTCCCATAAGAAAAAAAGAACCGGTTGTTTCATTAGCCGTGAGAATAAATAAGAAGAGATAAGTGAGAAGAAATAAGACAAGTAGTCACTGTTTTTTTATGGACAACATCTTCCATCCCTTGACGTGGTACTAGAAAAAATTAACGAAATGGATCATCTTTTGAATTTTGCTAACATAACATTGATAAGATTATTGCACGACATGGGTTTTATATATAGCAAGTAAGATAGAAATTCAATATTGGAGGCGCCAGTTTCTCGGAGAAATAAAGAAACTGAGGAATCAAGGAGCCAATATCATTTATACGGATAAGTCTTGGGTTTAATACTGGAACTACCAATGGACAAGTGTAACAAGATACAACAATAAAAAATAGACGACAGGCTTTTGTTAATAAACTTACTACAAATTTAAAACTCCGAGCGGAAAAGGACCAAAAAATAAAAATAATTTGACTGTAATGGACAATGCATCTTATCATTCTAGGAAACTTAATTTTCCCAAACAATATTGGGTGAAACATCTAATTAAGGAGTGACTTTACCAAAACAATTGTGGAAATTGAAACGTCAATAAACTTATTTTATCCTTCAATGGTGGTTTACTCCCAATAAAATCCTAATTATTTTGTAGATAATTACTTAAAAAAAAACAACTTCTGAAAACTGCTCATGCATTTAAAAATATTTATAACAAATACAAAATTGGTGAAATTGTTGAAAAATACACAAATCACAGTGACGAAAAATGCCGCGTAAATGTTCACATCTAAAGACTTCCGCCGTATCACTGTGAACTGAACCCAATATAAAGGATGTGGAGAGAAGTGAAATGGTACGTGTCCTATAGAAATTAAAGTTTTAAACAAAACGCCTTTAAAGCATTGATTAATGAAGGTTATGAAAAGTACAGAACAATAGACATTCGAAAAGTTACCTCAACCATGTTATAACGGTAGAAAATAATTTTCGGAATAAACTAGATTATGACATTGAAAATAATTTAAAATTGTATTTCTGGGGTATTCTCTTAAAACACTATCATTAAATACTTATTAATAAATGTTCACTAAAGGTCACTATTTACTTAAAATTATTAATGTAGTTCGTATAATATAATATAATAGTTGTGTTTAACCAACAAATTATCTTTATAACGTGTAAACGCATTTTAGAAATTAAGACCATTTATTTCATTCAGGAATATTCTACTAAAAATTTTAACTTACCTAAACCTATTTTAGTCTACCCTGAGCTCGGCCCTGCTTGTTTTACAAAAGTAGCATAATTTACAATGACAGTAGAATTGGCAATGCTGTTATCCTATATTCGTACACTGCCATCTGAATGTGATTTTCACTTTAGATGATATGTGGCCCGCATCAATATACGTATACCATTTGTGGCCCTTATAAAAGAAAAGGTTGCCTAAACGTGATTTAGTGTATCTCAGATTTAATAAACTGTCTTTCACAGTTTCATAATAAAGTTAAAAGTTTTCATTTTATTTCTTTATATTAATTAGAACTATAGCATATAGAAAAAAGATATTTAGGGACCACCCGGGGTGCTGGTTTAGATTGGGCTAATTTTAAAGAGGTTCTGAAATAAAAGTTCAGATATTTTAACTATGACTCAAACTATATCTAACATACATATAAAAAATGGAATTATCAAATCACTATATGATAGAGCCCACACACGTGCTCAAATGACAATGTATTTCAGAAAGAAAAAAACCTGCTACCAAAGGTTTTAATAAAAAATGATTATCAATTGTCATTTATAAAGAAGAAATTTCCAAAATTCAACAAAGGAACCAACATAACACCACAAGCAATTCAGACATCCAGAAAAAATAAAACGATAGGAAATAACCACAACATCATAACAACATTTAAAAACAACCAATACCTTGAGATCTATTCTGTACAACACCATACCAAAAAACACACAGGGAAGATCAAAGGACTGCGTCTATAAAATACCTTGTGAATGCAACAATTCGGCTGCTCCATGCCAAAACACAATAACTGTAAAATTCTAAACTGCGTTTTTTGCATGTATGTACATACTGTGTTATTGCGCATTTTTAGAGCCAACGTATGCAGTATTATCTTTACTGGTTTTGAAGATATGGCTTACTAAAAACACAGGATCTACACTGCTAGTTCCATTTTCCCATGTCAAAACACACTAAGTGGTTTATTTCGTTTCAAAACACAGTAAATACCAATTGCTGTGTTTTGGCATCTGCAATGTCAATCATTAGGTTTATGTAAATACACAGTATCTACAACAGCAGCAGCTGCGCAGTGAGGTCACACGATGATAGTGTCAACAATGTGGAGGTACAAGTTTCCTTTCAGTATCTCGTAGCTTGCAACTAGAGACGTTTGGTGTGCTTTTGAAAGTTTATTGTTTATATTGCGCTATTTAGTATGACATCCCGTGAAAAAGCATTAGTGGCTACGTGTATAGACAAAACGTAAGTATATTTTCTTGCACTTACTAAATTAAGAAGAAGTGTTCTTAGTAATAACCTCGTTTATTTCTGCGACAATTTGTTGGCTGTGGCTATCACTCCGTCGTGTAGGTAGTTCCTTACGCTTGCTAATTCAAAACTATGCATTTTTTACAGTAAGTCACAGTGGGAGTCTGTAGTAAAGCGATAAAATTTGAAGTGTTTTTAGTAATAATAGGGTTGTAGTTTTTACACAACTTTTTTTCTAGCGCTGAAGATGTAGTGGGCAATGATGATGAGATGACTGAAGATTCCGTTAGCGTAACTAATTTTAGTGACGATAGTATTATTGACCCTGATTTTACGATAAGTGATGTTCATCATAATAAACAAAGTATCACTAGCAAGAACAGTTCAAGCAATTCTGATTTTGAAGAAGTAGTTGCTAAAACAGTAGAAAGTCCACTGGATAATATTACAGGGACTTCAGCAGCTGCTACCACTACTGTTATTGTGGACAGTTTTCCTACTCCGAATTAAAGACGACTTAAGCAAGAGGTTAAATACAAGCGTTTATCTAATCAAGAAAAAGTTTTACGTGATAAAGGAGTACATCCTATGAAACCATCGTGTTCGAAAATGTGTAAAAAAGCATGTAGTTATACCATCAGGATAGTCTCAGTGTCGATAATCCAAACGTAAGAATATACTCAATGGATTTGCAAAAAGTTATTTTACTTCCTAATATGCCAGCCGTAAAAGACAGCCACTTTTTAAGTCGTCTTGTAGCATTTAATTTGACATTTTGTCCTATAAAACCGAAGTCTTTATGCAAAAGTTATTGTTCTATGTGGCACGAGGGTGTAGAGGGACGTGACAGTCACAATATTGTGGATGCTATTGTTAGAGTTATTGAGGAAGAACGAGATATAAACGAATTTATGATTTGGACTGATAACACTGGTAAACACACAAATTGCTGCCGGAAATTTTTTTACTGTTTCTAGGTAATTTGGGTCTGCTGAATACAAAAATGCCACCAGATTTGCTCCATCAGATCGTTTTCAGGAAATACAACAGATCACATTTCTAACATATAGGGTAATTTAACGCAGCACTAGCTACATATATGTAGTTCTGCTACCAATTAAATAAACAAAACACTAATAAAAAGTAAGAGATTTATTGTATAATAATGTACTTACAAAAATCATCACACATATCTGCCAAAAAAACTTAACTTTTTATCTAACCTAACCAGCATCACAGCACAAATCTGCTACTCAGCGTCACCTAAAAACTTCCTTTTATATGATTTTCTTGCAAAGGCTTTAAAAGGACGGTCCCTTTGAAGACTCCAGCAGTAATCCGCCATCATGTGAGTGTCCTATCTTCCCTGATAGCTCTCTTCCATCGTTTTTATATCTTGGTGGAAGCGTTCCCCTTGTTCCTCACTAAGGTCACCAAGATTTTCTGGGAAACGGTCTAAGTGGCTGTGGAGGTAATGAATTTTAATACTCATATGACAACCGTGTTTGTTAGAAATGGTTGAGCATTTCTTCCACTATATCCCGGTAATTTTCCGATTTATTGTTTCCAAGAAAATTTTGCACAACTTTCACAAAAGAGCACCATGCATTACATTCAATCTCAGTCATCGATTCTGTAAAATGCGAATCTTTTATAAGTTGTCGTATCTGAGGCCCATCAAATATTATAATTGTACAGAACAAACCAAAAATTGGATCCTGTACACTTCCCTAATCTATTTAGTAAATCAAGAAACCGGACCAGAACAAATAACTTTACGTTATCTTACAAAGGGACATACTCATATGAGTGCCGATGGACTGCATGGCAACATTGAACGAAAAATCGCAAAGATTCGTGATCTCTTCGATTATAACGAGTTAAAGGCTGCAGTAAGCTCCTCTAGAAGAGGAGTTGTAGTTCTGGAAGTAACTGTCATCCATAAGTGGGAGAAAAAAAAAGAGACAAGTTCAAAAAAATGGAAAATGTGAAGACCCTTTAAATGGTTTTCTGCTAACTAATATAGTTAAAGTAAGGTTCAAGAAGGGGTCAAAATGCCAAAATGTCAAAATGAAATTTTGATCAACTACAATACAACTCAGTGGATTTTTTACAAAAGAAATTCAGTTATGCAAATAAACCTGAAGTTTTATCGGAACGTGGTGTATCGACATCGATAAAAGAATATATAATAAAAGTTCTGGGACCTTTGATGTCTAAAAATAGATTAGAATTTTGGAATAGCCTAATTACAAACGACACTGCTCCAGACTTAGTCGCAAACAGTGACACTGTACATATCTATGAAAGTACATAGTAGTAACATGATAAACTTGCTTATTCTGTCATTTAACGGATTTCGCTTGTTTTAACCACCAAGAAGTACATATTGTTCATTTTACTCATATTTTGTAGATTTTAGTTAGAGATTATAAAATACAAGTTTTTGCAATTTGTAAATTTATCACCAGTTCTCAAATACCATTTAATAAATTTTTTATTGGATTTTTTCTTTACTATATTGTGCCTTAATTTTGTAGATGCTATTTTTCGTTTTCTCATTTTCTACGCCAAAACCAAGTATGTGCAAGTTCAAAGGTTAAAACTGAAAATAACTACATTTACAATATAGTAAAAAAATTATATATTGTCATCAAATTATTACTCAAAAAAGTTTTGAAATATTTTAATTACTTTTGAACGGCGAAACAAAAACGCTAAAATCACTTTTACGGCTTTTTATTCTTTTTTCACATAATGCGTTTTGGTATGAAGCAGCCGAATTCCTATATGGTTCAGAATTTTTTGAAAACGATTTCCGGATTTTAAATTGAAACATAAAAGTAAATATAAAATGTAATTCTCATTACAGGCAACTGTGGCTTAATCTCCATGGAAAAATGTGTTCAATTCACAAAGTGACGCAGATATGGAAAATATTGTAGTTTATAGACTATAATTTTTTTCGTAGTAGTACATTAAATTAATTTTATTTCTTTTAGGCAACTATGCAATTGGAAAATATATTAAGAATGATACTATCGAACATTTCCGTCTTATGAAAGAAGATTTCTACTGGGAAGAAGCAGTGATAATGACACGGAAAAGTTCGGTACTTCTACCAGAACTAAATAAATTTATTTTGCGAGTTTTTGAAGCTGGGCTGATTTCCGTTTGGCAAAATGAGGTTTGAGTCCGTGTTTTAAATTATAGCATATACAGGCTGGCTCATTTTATACGAAAAACGATGTAATATCCAAAGTTTTTTCTTTATAGACATATACAGTGCCATTGACACAATAATTTAAAAATCATGTGAGACATACAGGGTGCTCCAAAAAAGAGAAGTATATTAAAAGTTATATTTTTCTTATAAAACATGACATTTTTGAATTATCCTTAAAAAATAAGCTATAATTTCATTAAAGTTCCCTCTACCTATATACAGGGTGTTTTAATTTATTTAGAATTTTCTATATATGTAAGGTTTTATAAAAAATTCTACGAATCAAAGAATTTGGGACAATTTTTTTCTTGTACCTTAATAACAGACTATTGGTTATATTTAAACAGATATTTATTGTAACAAAAATTTTTTCATAGTGGTCAAAATATGAGATTGTTCTGTAAGCAAATTCAAGCTGTAATAACGTACTTATTTTAAATAAAACACCCTGTATTTTATTAGTTTGTCGTGTGGAAAATTTACTTAGCTATCAATCTATATCAGGGTTTTCTATACCTAACTCCCTTCATTTTTGAAATATTTAAAGATTTCCTAATTTGTAAAGTTCTCCAAAATCAAGTACGTCGTGGTTATGTAAAACAACTCATCAAACACCGGCGATAATCCTAGCCAAGATACTGTCATCAATAACATTTAAATTTTTATTATTTTATCACATAGGATGTTTTATTATTTTAGTTGAATTTGGCCTACATGTGATATTAAAAATATTTTTATTTTAAATGGCATACCCTATATTCTAACCGATATTCTGGAAGATATTTTATCTATTATCTTTCATTTCATATAAGTATTTTATATACATGAACTTAACGATTATTAAGCAAATTTAAAACCACCACTTTTTTGTAAGCTTTGTGCCTTTTTGTCGAAGGTCTTTCAAAAGGCTACACAGGCTGACACAAAAATGAGTAATATCCTAATCGAAATATGTACTTAGTATGAAGGCGGACAAACATTGTTTATTTTTTCGCTTCTCAATATGAAATAATGTTTTATTGCAACATAAGGCTATTGTTTATTTAAAAAATATTTAATAAAAAATAGACAAGCAAGAAACAAAAGACAAAAAAAAGCAAGAAACACAAATAAATTCAACAATAAAGAAATAAAATAAAATTAATTACAATTAAAAGTTGAGTATGCACTTTACTTAAAAGTAAATGTAATTTATTTCCCTCTGTAGCTGTGATGTGATCGTTATATTTTCTTTTTCGAGATAAAAATGTGTTTACTTTTCACTATGGTATTAAGAAGCCTAAACAAAATTAAAATAAAAATACAATCAGTCCCATTAAAAATAACTGATACGGAAAGCGAATCAAAAAGGATTTTTTGTTTACGGTCTGTAAATTCAAGTAAATGATTCATTGTAAAATTCAAGTAAAATTGCTTGCTATTTCTATTATGAACTAATTTGATGAAAGGGAAGACATAGTAAAATCTATTAATAAAGACTGAGATAGTATAAATATTACATAATACCAGATCATTTAATTTTTAACTATCAACAAATATTTAATATAATATGATGTACCAATTTAATGGTAATATGATATTCACAGATATAGCCTGTCGATAAAATTGTTTAGATAATTATTATATTCCGACTGACACAGCAGAGCAGTAAAGTATTATACATAAAGAAGGTGTTAAAGATATCTTTGCTTACTTGGTCTACTAGTATTTATAAGTTATAGCGTAGGTATTTGATATTACTGTTTACACAACTTGGCAACTCAGCCAATTGATATAATGATAGAGAACTGCAATTTATGTTAGGGTTTGAAAATATTACAGAGTCATCATGTAGAAATCTACGATTAAGTTAAAAAAATTACCACAGTAGTATGCCGCAGTAGAGCCATCTCTAGGACCAGAAACAAATTAATCGAGGGTGAATATCAACCTTAAAGAAATTGTTCATAGTGACGCACATCTTGTTCTAAACATAATTAAATTTGATTTACAAAAAACTGTTTCGACTTTACAAGGGTTCTACCTGTTACTGTTTAAAAAGCAACTCCTATTTTAGCTTTCATAATATATTCTGGAGTAGTCAGTGGGGTGTTTTAAACTATTCTTTGTAGGTATCTCCAAAAAAAAGTCCATCGGCGTCAAGCCAGAAGATCTTAAAGGCCACATGTATGTGGACCATCTCTGCCGAACCATTTATTACCAAAACAACGGTTTAAGTATTACCGTATCCAAAGTTCTAAATGTTCGAGGGCTCCATCCAACCGGATCCGCATTTTCTGCCTAATATTTATACATAGGTACATCATCAAGAATACCAGGTAATTTCCTGCTTCACGGACCACCTCTGGTGATGATTAAGTGTACAAATACGGCGTCTACGCAGGATCTTCCAGATCTGAATCCTTGTTCATCTGATATAGTTGTTAGTTTATTGATTTTGTTGGTTACGACTTTTGTGGTAAGATTAAGTGCGGTGTTCAGTAGATTTATACCCCTATAATTGTTGGGGTTTGTTGTTTATATAACTAAAAATAATAATAAAAAAGAATAGTAATCAATCAATAATAGTTAGTCAATGTAAAAATGTACATAGTAGAATATTGTCTTGCAACGTTAGTGTAGGTCACGGACTTGTATTTATTAATATTGTTTTAAGTTAGTCCTGAAATGTAAAACAACGTAATACAACAAAATAAATTATATAGTTATTATTATTTAAATGGGAATAAGCCACAATTAAAGGTTAAAGTAAGTTTATTGAAAAAATGTTAAATTATATCATCATCATCATAAGTGGCTCGACAAACCGTTGTCGATCTTGGCCTGCTCACAAAGAAGTCGCCACTCCTGTCGATTCCTGGCAACTTCCCTCCATCTTCTAACCCTTAGAATCTGTAGGTCTTCTTCCACATCATCAATCCATCTCATTCGTGGTCGTCCTCTGCTTCTTGTGCCCTCTGGTTTTGAAAATGTTAATCTCCTCGTGTATTCATGATCTGACATCCTAGCAATGTGTCCAGCCCGTCTAAGTCTCATTGGTGATCAGGGAGCCTAAGTATGTGAATTTGTCCACCACTTTAAAGGTAGAATTATCAACCGTAAATTGGTGGCCGATGTTTCTGGCTCTATTGTTGGGTGTTGATGCCATTATCTTAGTTTTTTCTTCATTTACTTGCAGGCCCATATTTTTTGAGGCGTTTGACAAGGTGGTATACATTTCTTCTAGGTTGCGTGTTCTGCGGGCAACTAGGTCAACATCATCTGCATATGCCAAAATTTGGGACTATTTATTAAAAATGTTTCGTCTGTTGTCTATTTGGGCATCCCTGACCGTCTTTTTCAGAGCTATGTTGAAAAGAAGACACGCCAGCCCAACATGCGTTGCAAATGCCTGTGATTGTTCGCCCTGTATTTCGACTTTGCAAACAACTTTACGCATTGTAGCTTTAACCAATCTTATCAGTTTATCGGGGATGTGGAATTCATACAAGGCTTCATACAATTTATTTCTTAGGACACTATCATAGGCCGGTTTAAAATCTACGAAAAGATGGTATGTGTCGATATTGGATTCATTGGTTTTTTCCAGTATTTGCCTTAGCACAAAGATCTGGTCTGTTGTTGATCGACCAGGCCTAAAACCACTTTGATATTCGCCAAGAAGCTCCTCTAAATATTCACTCAGGCGACCATATAAAATACTCGAAAATATTTTATGTATGCTGTATTAAGGAGGGTTATTCCCCTATAGTTTCTACATTCTAATTCATCGCCCTTTTTGTGTAGCGGGCAAACGATCCCAATACAGGCAATACACCACTCTTCTGGGATTTGTTTCTCATTCCAGGCTCTCAATATGATTTTATATATATGATTAGTCAGAGTAGCACGTCCACATTTAATAAGTTCCGCGGGTATACCATCACTTCCTGGAGATTTATTATTTTTTAGGTGTTTTATTGCATCCCTTACTTTCTAAATTGATGGAGGCTCCAATGGTGTAATGTTGTTTGCTCCTGGGGGTGGTTGATTTGGATCTTCTACTTCGATAGTAAGTAGTTCTTTATAGTGTTCCGCTACCTTTTCAATACTTCTTCTTTTGTATTGAGTATAATATGCCCCTCCTTATCCTTACATAGTCCGATCCTTGGTTTAAATTCTTTTCTTGCTTTATTTAGACTTTTATAGAATTTTCTTGTTTGATTTTCCTTTTTTAATGCCTCAAGTTGAACCACTCATTGCGTGGTTGGCCCTAGAATGTTATTTGCTGCGTCTTTAATGTAATTTTTACACATTTCCCATTGTTCACTAATTGTTAGATTCTCTTTAGTTATGTATTTCATTATAAAGTATAAAATACTAGGTGTGCCATTGGAAATAAGAATATTATTCAATGTCCCATGTAAGCCAAATTCAACTAAGTCAAATTTCTTTAATGTATTTATTTATTATTGAATATTATTTGTTTCTTGCTTTTTTCATTTTTTACATATGCATCAATTTTGCATATTATATAAATATATATATATATATATATTTTCGCTCAAAGCTATGGTTCTTCTTTAAATGATATACCCAATGGTGACCAACTTAGAATGATATCAAATAATTCAATTAATAACACTGTTCTGCCTAATACTGTACTTGGGAATCCAACTACCCATTACTCCTCTTTACCTTATTTTCCTCAAGTTACTGAGAAACTCGTTAAACTGTACAAACATAATAACGTACCGGTTAAAATTGCTATTAAGAATGCTAAGACTGTCAGGAATTTGTTCTCTAAAACTAAAACACCTCTGTCCCTTCTGGAACAAGTGAATGTAATATATCATATACCTTGTGCTGAGTGTGACTCATGTTACATCGGTCAGACTGGGAGATCACTGAGAGGGCGTCTTACGACACACCGCAGTGATATCAATTTATCTAAGCATACTTGTGCTCTTGCCCAACATGCCATTAACACTAAGCATGAAGTAAACTTTAATGAAGTTAAAATTCTTGGCACTGAACGCAATCTCGTTAAAAGACAGTTTTTAGAAATGTGTGCAATATTAAAACATCCTAATACTCTTAATAAGAGAACGGACATTAGTAATTTGAGCCAAATTTATCATGCATTAATTTTACAGAATTAGGCTTGATATGTTGTTTACTTAAATTTTGTCCCATTTTGGGGTTTTCTTTATCACATTTTCTTATAATAAATTTAAATAAAAATAAAAATAAATATAAATAAATTATTCCTTCTTTAATTAAGATTTATCAACTCATTTTTTATTAATATTTGTCAATAACACTTTTACATAATTAAGTAATTGTTCTTTTTGATGAACTTGTTTGATAAAACTTTAAATTGAATCTGATTCATAGAATCCTTTTCATTATGGTCCTTAATATTTGAACCTTTGGACTGTGGAAATTTTTATTAATCTTCACCTGTTAGCTGGCTAACTAGTGACGTCATAATATTACAATATATGATATATTGGATTGACTTCTCTTGCTTTGTTCTTTGTTGACAGATCAATCACTGTAGGGTTAAATGGTGATCTTAACCACCTTTTCCTTTCACTGCTTGGTTTTTTAACGACAAGTTGTCAACCAAATTTATCACACTCTTTGAATATACCGCCTTATACATAGAGGTTGGTAGCTTGCCTTGCTGTTTATGTCATTGTGACTTCAAGGCCACTTCTACTCACGTTGTTGTGCGTGGGTGTCAAAACTTTTAAATTCATTTACCAACGAGCCTCAGTAAGCTAAAGACTGGTAACTTCATTTTTTTCCTTTATTACTATTAATCTTTAATAACTTATAATGTTACCTAAAGTTAAAATTAAAATATAATTTTTAAATAAATTTGTTGGAAGTGCAATCTAATGATCTTTCTAGTTCTTTACACTTTAAAATAAACCTTAATGTTTTTTACTAAGTTTTTATAAAATTTTTTTTATATATACATGTATTTTTATCACATGTTCTTTTGCTGTGCTAATTTTGTCAAATTGCAAACTTTACCTAGTTTCAATTAATTGTTATATACAACGTTAACTCTGAATGTCCAGCTTTGTAAGCTTTTTCATATTTTTTACATCACTGACTGCTACATGTCTTTGTAAGGTAACACACTTTGGTTATAACTTCTCTATGGATGTTTGGTTTCATATTGTTCTTTTTAGATGAACTGATGATGCTTTCTGAGCAGAAAGCGAAACGTCTTCAATAAATAGATGAAGTAGCCATCGTCTTTGTCTTTTATTTCTCCACTTTGACCGATAAACCCACCACTCTTCGAGTGTACCTTAGTTTATATATATATATATATATATATATATATATATATATATATTTTTCAAATTATTTTTTCGACCGTACTGTTTTAAATATTGATTTAGAGTATCAGCAATCGGTCAGGAAATAAAACTCTATTTGTTCAGTCTCTCAATATTTCGTCACGATTTTGTGACTTCTTCAGGAGAAAACTGTAAATTTATTAGAATAATTAATGATTATATGTAAACAAAATGAATATTTTAATACTTACAACTATAAATTTTCATTCTTATAGTTGTAAGTATTAAAATATTCATTTTGTTTACATATAATCATTAATTATTCTAATAAATTTACAGTTTTCTCCTGAAGAAGTCACAAAATCGTGACGAAATATTGAGAGACTGAACAAATAGAGTTTTATTTCCTGACCGATTGCTGATACTCTAAATCAATATATATATATATATATATATATATATATATATATATATATATATATATATATATATATATATATATATATATATTTGTTTTAGGCGGTAATGAGCGGTATGGATCCCTACATTCAGAAAGTCGTCCAGTATTACACAACGAACAAAGATACATTCATTGTAGAATTAAAATTGATACATGTAGCTGGAGCTTTCAGTATTTTAGGTTTTGGGTTCATAATTAGTACCATTATTTTTCTTTTTGAAATTTCTATCAACAATTTATTACAGTATAAAAAACTTGCTGACAATATAATGAAAAAGAACTAATTATGATTTTTGATCTCATCTGACCTCAGCTTGGACATATGGAATATTATATAGTATTAGAATTATATATTATATAGAATAATAAAGCAGTTATAAACAAGTTTTGTTTTTTGTATTTTATGTCTGGATTTATTTTTATGAGGGATAAACACTTCACACCATATTCTCTTTAACAAAATTATTTGCGTTTTACAACATATATAAATTTATACCTCATATATAGGAAAGTATCCGGAAATAAGAAAGCAGAATTATAATTTAACGATATTTATTTCTATCACTTGAAATATAAAATTTCAGCAAATAATTCATCTCATTTACTTATACAACCTCCGTTTAAATCTAAACACTTAACTAAACGTCCAGGTACACCCGAAACTAGGCCAAGGCCATAATTTTGGGTAATGGTGTTCCAGGCCTGTATAACTGACCGAATCAAACCTTCTCTATCTCGTGGCGCTGCTCGTTTCACTTCAATCTTCATCAGTCCCCATATGTTTTCAATGGGGCTAAGATCTGGAGGCAGATCTTTACCGTTCTATATGCTCATCCTCTTCCTTGAGGAGGTTGAGCTTTTACGTAGCAAAATTATGTAAATGACCTATTATCATTAATATGAGCGCAGCTTTTTCGGGACTTAATCACAGGCTTTCGAAGTACTCTGAATATTGCTGAAGCAATGCCAAATACATTCTCCGCAACACTACGTGCTCGCGATAACCTATAATTAAAAATTCTCTGAACCGGCCCTTTATTACGAATGCCAGAAAATGGTTTCATTAGCCTTTCGTTTAAAGCAAATACCTCGTCAGCAACGAAAAAATACGTAATTTTGCGTTTTCTTCCATTCAAGGGATCTGCTTCAGGCAAACTCAAACAATTATTCTGCAAGTTGTTGTACAAAGAACAATTCTTGAATATTCCACCATCAGAAATTTGTTCTTGACCACCAGCGTCAACATAGACCAAATTATAATTAGCATCAACCAATGCAAGCAAGACTATACTAAATGTTGATTTATAATTAAAGTATTCGCTGACCGTATTCATTGGTGATTGTAATAACACATGTTTACTATCCAGGGCCCCTAGGCCATGAGGAAAATTGCAAGTATCATTATACAGTTTAGCCACGTCCAACTATTTCTCGGATGTTATTGGTATCTGCAAAAGATAATTCGTGTAGCAATTTATACAATTTTTTTTTTAGATGGAGACAATAGGTGAAGTAAATGAAAATTTGGAAGAAGATAATCTTGATATTCCTAAGGATATAATAGAAGCAAAAGAGACTCAGGACATTTTAGAAAGGCAACAGACTGTGACAGCTTAGAAAACTGTTCAAAGAAGACCAGATAAATTCACTACTCTAGCCCATACTTCCCGAATCCGAAAGAAAAGAGGTGCTGATGATGAAAAGTTAGACGCCGCATTTTCAGTACTAACTTAAGTTACAAAAGCCCAAGAAGATTCAGATTGTTGAGAATATACGATCGTTGGGAAGCTAGTGGCGTCCCAACTAAAAAAGTATTCCAATGCTACAGAGCCAATTGTCCAAGATAAAATAATGGATGTTTTATTTCAAGCAGACAAAAGAACCTTTGAACAACATACACAAAGCCCAACTCTCTCAGTACATTCTAATAATTCTTCTATATCTATATATACAAATCTAATACCTCACTTATCTGAATCCCAATTTTCACCACAATCTTTTCAAATGACCCCATATTCCACGCCAATATATATAGAGTCCCAAGCCAATGGTTCCAATACAATTTCCCCAACCATATTCTCTATAGATATGCCCAGTTTGGACTTCAATTAAATCAGTACTGAACATAATAAATAAAATTCAAATAATAAATGAGACGTATAATTACCTGAATGCTCTTTTCAATCCTTAGACTATAGCTCCACATACTTTCGGAATTATTAATAGATTGTTTCGAGATCTTAAAATGGTATTGTAAACTAGTGAAACAATCTCCAGTCGCCAAAAAACGGATCGTGACATCTAACCGTTCTTGAGCAGAGATAGATTTTTTCCATTTTGTGTCTTTTCGAGCTATTTTTGGACCCACTAATGTGATCAAAAATTCAAAGTCGGAAGGTGACATCCTTGTGAAATTTTTATATAATCCACTGATCGACTGAAATTTCAAATCCAAAAGTAAGTGATTGCCACCATATTTCTCCCTACTTTTATACATTTGTCTTTGTCACCATTTTCTTTCACAAGTATTTTTTGTTTTATTAACTGAATAATGCAGGTGGGTCCACATATGCTCCGAATACCGTCTCGAAACCCGTCGCGTATAGCGACGCGATGAACAGTTCGCGACGTCATTGAAATAAGTTAACGAATCGAACACCGTTCCGTACTCCGTACCAAACATTTTGGTGTTCCATCTTTCATTAGTAATTGAGTTGAATCTGCATCTGCAAGATGCAAGTTGCTGCTTCAGCCTACACAGCCCTATTATTGTCACGGTGAGCTTCACCGTACGTAATTAACATATCGTGATACTCGCGAATCGAAAACATGACAATAAGATTTATTCTTGAGCAACGGGTAATTACGACTGTTTACAAATAATGTACCTTTTCTGTATCAAAATAAATTAAACTGTCTGGTTGGCAAATGCAAGTTTTAGTAAAAGAAATTTATTTTTATTTTTTGAGGGAACAGATGGCTTTATACAAGAATTTATAAGAAAGTTTTCTTTTAAATGGTGCATTCTACCCATACCTCTTTATAAATAAAACTGATCGCATTCACAAGGTGTTTTATAAATGCAATTCCTTGTCCTTTCTTGTTCATTGTTAGGTTTGGTTTTGGACAAAATAGATCTCAACGTGTTTGTTGTTTTGAATGTTGTTGAAATGTTGAATTTATTTCCTATCCTTTTAAGCTTTTCCGATAATCCTTTTATGTATGGTATGGTATATGTTGTTCTAAGTTGTTTTGTTCTATTCGATCGATTGTTGAAAATTCCTTATTTATAAACGATAAAGGATAATCATTTTTTAATAAAACAGATGTTAACAAATGTTTTTCCTCTAAGAATGAATTTTCGTTAGAACAAGTAATTTTGGCTCTATCGTATAAGGATTTAATGATTCCCTTTTTAATATTAATATTGTGATTTGATTTGAAATTTAAATATCTGTTGGTGTGTGTTGGTTTTCTATACACCTGAGTTTCGTATCCAGTATCGTTCTTAGAGATTAAAACATCCAGAAAAGGTAATGTGTTATTAGATTCCTTTTAATATATAATGGGATAATGAACATAGGGTTCAATGGAATGATTCAAATATAGTCCTAAAAGAAACGGATGGTAAAAAGAGAAAAATAAAAAAAGCGGCTCTAATTATGCTAAATGAGACCAATTGTTTCGCGAATTCCTCGGCAGAATGGAAAAGGATCTGGTTACCCATATTGAAAGAGGAAGTTATTAAAAGGAAAATACCAGTATTGGTAAGTCAGTAACATATAGAGATACATCATTTATGTTTTTTAAATAACAAACATATAAAATCGGAATTTGGTGTTTATTGAAGGTAAACTAAATGCACGATCAAATACTTACCATGTCGGGATAGTATTATGAGGTTTTTTTCTGGTTTTTCCCTCATAATTTACTATGGAATCACTTACAGAAGAATTTTACTGTCATCATGGCATGTATTATGCTTTTTAAAGACGAATTACATGTTATGATCTTTTCTGACGGATATTCTCAAGTTAAAGTTGATTTCATGTAATCGAATGAACTACCTTATAAGTAAAGACGTCCCAGGAACGCATTAATTTACTAATGTTTGTATTTTGAGAACGATTTCCGAAGTGGAAATTTTTTTTTTTTTTTTTTTATTTTTTTTTATTTAGAGATTACAGCCGCATCCACCATAATGGTTATTAGCGGCGGCTACAGAATTACAAAATTAGAGTTTATAAAATATTCCTATAGATTTTAAGAAATTTACGATATTAATGACAGAAAAATTAGTGCCTAATAAATTACTTAAACTGTTAGGTATGTTAAATGTAAGACGAAAATGGGCAAATCTATGACATTCAATTAATAAATGGTTAACGGTTATTTGTACATTACATGTTTCACAAATAGGGGGATCACTTTTGGACAGTAAATATGAGTGAGTAAGTCTCGTGTGTCCAATTCGTAATCTAGTTATCACCAATTGTTCTCTTCTGTTCCTGGTTGAGGGTTGCCAAGCTGTAACGTCATTTTTAATTTGCTTCAGTGATGTTTTAGAAGATTGCCATTCGTTTTTCCACTTGCACAAAACTCGATTTTTTATAAAAGCTTTTATATCACTCGCGGTATTTCGATTCTCGGCTTTTTCTATATCGGCACATTTAGCAATTTCACTCGCGCACTGGTCCGCACTTTCGTTGCCAGCAATGCCAATGTGGGATGGAATCCATATAAATCTGATACTCCTAGAATTTTCTTGAGCCTTCATGAGTTCTAGTTTTATCAGTTTCTCAAGGGGACCTTTAGGATAGATCTGTTTAAGGGTTTGAAGGGCGCTTAGTGAGTCACTTAAGATAACAGAGTTAGGAATGTTATTAGAATTTATATGAATGATAGCTTTAAACATTGCATAGAGCTCAGCGGAGAAAATCGAAAAGAAGGTTGGAAGACGAAATTGATATGTATCGCTTGGAGTAACGAATGCAGCACCTACTCCTTTATCACACTTAGATGCATCTGTAAAGATTTTATAGCTATGTTCGTAATGCTGACGGAGAATTAGATCTAGATTATTCTTAATCTCTGCGTAACAGTTAATGTGTTTGTTGTATTGGGTTAGAGAAGTGAAGAACGAAGTGGAAATTGAAACGTCAATAAACGTATTTTAAACGTTAACAATTAACATATTTAATTGTAGCTTATTCCCATTTAAATAGTAATTAAATATTAAGAGATATGAAGAGATAGGGTTTAGATAGAGTTTAGAGTTTATTTATTTAACTACTTAACAAATACAAATATTGTTTGTAGCAAGTCAAAAGTATATAAAAAAGTAATATAAAAGGTAACTTAAATATATATCAAACACGAACTCATATTTAACAGAATAAGATTTTTGGCAATGTCACGGTATGAGTCATATATTCTTATGAGCAGTAAAAGCAATGTTTCAGAAGATATTTTTTTTATAACTTTTTCGAAACTATTACATCTTGGCTGTGTAACACTTTTTGGTAAAATATTGTAATAATTATAATTAAGGCAATTTTTTTCTGAAAAACGTAATCTACAGCGATTTATTCGTAAGTAGTGACAGTTTCGCATATTGTGAACGTGAACATTAAACTGCTTTATTAAGGTCCCGTGTTCTGCGAATTTCAGGCAGAAGTTGAAATATCAACAGAGTAGGTAGCGGCATAATTTTGAATTTGAATCTGAACTAACCCTTGCTAAAATCCTGATAGCTTTCTTTTGCATTCTAAAAATTTGAAGTGCGCTTGTTGAATTGCCCCATATGATTAATCCATAGTTTAGGTGAGTATAGAATATAGAAAAATATGTCATTTTTAATGTTTCTAAGTTAACAATTCTTGCTAGTTGCAGCGCCGGTTTAACCAGGGGTTTTTTCAGTTCTGTAGCACCGGGCGGTTGAAGGTACCCGGGCGTTACGGGCGAAATGCGAAAATAGTAAATTTCTTTCGAAATTTACTATTTTCCAGCAGTCTCTAGGTTTATTATTGTAATTAGTAATAAAATCACAGTAAGCTGACTTTTTAGCATTTTGTAATAGCCGATTATATTCAAATTTTTGATGTTTATATACTTTAAACAAATCGGGATCCTTTGTGGCATCTGCAATGTGTATAATAAGAGAATGATTAAATCTGTAAGACGTTAATTCATTAATAAACCATTGCACGGGTGTTTTTTCAGCAGTTTGTCCTTTTTTTATTGGAAAATGCTTTAATATTAAGTTGTTATAAGTTTCGGTGAGAAAGACTGTCAAAAAATCAGGATCATTATTAATATTATAGAAAAAGTCCATCTAGCGCACGTTTAAGCTTTTGTAAACCAGAAATAATAAATTGTTGAAATATTTGATTATTGTCAACAACTTTAGGCTCAAAGTCCATAAATAAAGCATTTGAGGTCGATTGTCAGAACAACAAGGTTCAAATATGCCCACTCTGTAGGTATTTTTAGAAAAAAATTGTCATAATGTTGTCGATGCAACTACTGGATTGCGATGTGATTCTAGTATAATCGTTTATAGTTACTTTGAGATCAAAAGAATTTAATAGAATTTGAATATCAAAAGAAGGGTCAGATTCGATTTTAAAATTTATATTAAAATCACCAAGTATGATAAGTTTGTCTGCTTTACTAAGCAAGGATGTTAAGACATTTTTAAAATTCCCCAAAAATAAGTCAAAGTCACCCTTAACCGATCTGTATACTGGTAAAATATTGGTTTTTATTGAAAATTCATAAATTGCACAAAACTCAGAACTTTGCTCTACATTATATTCATTTAAATTAAGAGAGGAATACTTAAGATTTTCTTTTACATAAATTATGAGATTTTACTTTTTACTTTTTATTTTACATAAATTATTAAATTACATAGATGGTTATTAATGGGAAAGTTTAGCTAGAGAGTCGCGGGAAGATAAAATGTCTCCATAATTTAAGAACTTGGTTCAATGTGACGTTTTGATGATCGCCAATATCCGGAACGAGTAGACATAATGAGAAGAACTATCACTGATGACAAACCTATGATAAACATCCAAGGGACAGAGATAGAACACGTAGATGAATATACATATCTGGGTCAAAATGTCAAGGTAAGCAAAAAAAAACAGACTACCGAAATATACAAGACAAGAAAGCAGACGGATAAAAATGGAATGAGCAGCAAAACTCTCATACGTACTTAAAAATAAAAACATACCTCAACGACTGCGAACCAAAGTGTTTAATTCCTGTATCCTACCTGTACTTACATATGGAGCTCAAACCTGGACATTTACTAAAATAAACATGGAGAAAATCAGAAAAACTCAGAGAGCTATGGAAGGACATATGCTGAGTATCTCACTCAAAGGCCATAAAACCAATGAAGACATTCGTAGTAGAACAAAAGTAAAAGATGCTGACAAACAGGCAGCTAAACTGAAATGGAAGTGGGCTAGACATAACGAACGTCTTAAGGATAGCCCATGGAATAAAGAAATCGGGAATTGGCGGCCATATGAAGCCAAAAGACCACGAGAAAGACCGCAAATGCGCTGGAGCGACGATATTAAAAGAACTGCAGGACCAATATGGAAACGTCTTACGTTTATATATTCCGAGGCCTATGTTCGGTAATCTGAATGGAGAGAAGGGCTTAAAAAAATCACTGGCGATAAATAGAATTGCAATTTTAACAATTGGCTTCATCCCCTTTTTTATGTATTGGTATTAATATACTAGCATGTACCATCTTTATAAGAAATTAAATACAAACAATGACTTTAATAATTTGAGAGGTAATTGACAAGGAAAAATGTAAAAGTATTACATGTCTGTAAGTTTAAATGGCCTGAAAATAACATATATCAATCTATTTATGCAATTTAACATGAGTAAATATGGGCTGTCGAATACAAAATTTAAGTACAAACTATACCTTCTGTCGTACTAAATACAGAAATTCAGCTGTACATCTTCTTAAAAATTTACCCCTAATAATTTATTTAAACCGGATGCCTTTATGTTTCCATATAAGTAAATCAATTTTATAAAAAAACGCCACTTTTTAAAATGCATTTCCACGTAGATGTACTATGCAACTTAATTATACAGAATTATTTCTTCAATTCCTGGTGCATGCTGATTGTGACAGATCATGATAATGTGTTTGAATACCATGGTAATATTTCTACAGTAACTCTTCAGTATGATCGAGATGATTTCAATAGATCGAATCCATTTCATGGGTACTATGGATGTAAAAATATTATTATTAAAAGTAATAAGCCAGTGAGTGTTTTTAGATTTATTGAACAAGAAATCAGACTGAGCTTGGAACGATTTCATACTAGAAAGTATTTAATTGTTCCTGGGTAAGTAATTTCTAAATAAAATAAAATGACTAAAACACCTTTAGGAAAAATGAAGTTTATACACAAAAAGATTAAAGTCTTTTAGTATACTTTTACTATAATTTTACACTGCGCGTCACGAAAAAGGGGCCACCTGGAATTTTGTAAGAATTTTTCAATAACTTTAAGTTTATACAATTTATTCTATTCTAACTAAATTCCCACAATGCAGAAACACTTTTAGCGTCTTTTAAGCACCGACAAACAATGCCGACAGGTCAATAAGGATAATAAGTCTGCAGAATTGATATCAGTTTTACGACTTCGGATAATACACGTGTTGTTTTTACCTTATTTTTCTTGGATTATGGCTATTCTGTATTTTAAAAACATTTCACTAGTATACAGTTGTTCAAAGAGTAAACTGGTGCAATTTTAAAAATTTAAAACTATGGCTGAGAGATTTGTTAGATCTGTTCAAATTGTTACTTTGATTAATAATGGAATAAGTCAAAGAGAAGTGGTCAGACAGCTTGGAGTCAGTCGTTGTATGGTCCAAAAAATTTACCAACGATTCGTAGAGACTGGATCTCACGAACGACGACCAGGATCAGGCCCGAGAAGAATCACGACGGCCAGAGAAAACCATTCTTTACAACGCACTTCTTTGCAAAATCGGTTCTTTACGGCTAGATAAATCCAAAACCGTTTTCAAAATGCTCACGGGTAGACTTTAAGTACTTCTACCGTGAGAAGAAGGTTAAGGGATTTGGTCTAAGTGCTCGCTGTCTAGCAACAGGACCTTTGTTAACAGCAGCACATCGACAACGCCGAGACCACGGCCATTGGACGACGGAAAAATGTTTTGTTTAGTGATGAGTCCAAGATGGTTCTTTATGGCTCAGATGGTCGCATCAAAGCATACAGAAGACGTGGGGAACGATATGCTGCTTGTGTTCGACGAGTACGTGACGAGAATGCACACCGATACATGGCCGAAATTCTAGACGAGTATATAATGCCTTTTGCCTTTTGCTGTGTTTGTCGGTGAAAACTTTATTTTTATGCAAGACAACGCGCGGCGACACGTAGTCAGGATGGTAACGCAATATCTGGAAACTGTCGGTGTGCCGAAAATGAACTGGCCGGCTCAACGTCCAGATTTGAACCCGATTGAACATGTTTGGGACCAACTCAAACGAAGGGTAAGAAACAGAATACCTGCTCCAATAAATCGTGAGCAGCTTCGGTTGGCGCTCATGTAAGAATGGGAAGCTTTTTCTCAAAACGACATCCAGCATTTGATCAATTCAATGTCAAATCGAATGAGGAGTGTAATTCACAATAGAGGTGGTAATACACGGTATTAATAATCACGACTTAATTGTAATTTTATAAAGAAAACAGAAAAAATGTACAATGTAATTTTTTTTTCAATAAAATCATTATTTTGGAAAAAGTTATTTTTGACATTTGTTATTTAAAAAATGATTGCATACTGCTTTAGAACATATTCTTAAATATTACACAAACATATTATAAGTTGTGGGTTAAAAGTTTAAAACCAAATTAAAAACTTATTACTAGGGAGCGGATTTTATGCTAAACTTGTATATTTTGCATATTTCAGAACTTAACCAAATTTTTCATATTTTAAATCAACATGCAATTATTTTAAGTGTTTGTTTAAAAACATTTTTGTCGAAACAAAAACCTAAAAACCTAAATCTTTTTACATTTCGACACAAAATATTCCCCCGCACATGCCTTCGTATCTTTTTGACAACTACCTGAAGTCGGCCCATTCACTGCCTTTTCGGTTTTTCTTAAAAAACACCTGATCTTTATCCACAAAGTACTCATAGTACGCCGTCATAAAATGATTGTTGCGATGGTTTACCGGGCAATCCGGATTTTATTTAATTTTATTATATTTTGTAGGTATATTTTGATCATTCTTTTGAACACCTTATCGTTAAGAGAATATTTACACCTCCTTTTAAGGCTCCCCCAAACCAACGCGGAAAATTCGCATTACCTGCGGAATTCCGTACCGCATACGATTCGCATTGAATTGTTTCGTAAGTATACAAGTTCAGACAAGTACGATTATCGTCGTTCGGGCATGCGTTTTGTCTGCGTATTTATTCGCCCGGAATCTTAGTTCGCACTCGACAGCGTTTTTATCAGTTTCGCAGTGGTTTCGGATGTGAAAAAATTGAAAATGGAGAGAATTATTGAGTTGGTTTGAAATTATCCTATTCTCTATGACCTTTCTCATGAAGATTATAAAAATGTAAGGAAAAAGGACAAGATTTGGACTAGAATAGGAGAAGAAATAGGCGAAAATGGTGAGTAGTTTTACGATTTTTATTGGTTTATTTTTCTACATCTAAGACTAAAGAAAAGCAGAGGCCTAAACAATACTATATTTACTGCAAGAAGAGTCCATTATTTTCATCGTGAACAATCTATTCATAGTCCTGAATTAAAATACGTGGCAAATTTTTCTCGAACAGAAAATGCCAGTCTTGCAGCTCTCCTTGGGTCATTGTCCAAATTTTGAAATGCTCCAAGTTCAGGCTCTGGTGGATCTAAAAGTTCTATGAATCTATCATCACATTTTTTTGTCCTTAGAAAATTATGCAAAATACATGCAGTTTTCACAATAAGAATACTAGTATCAATTTTTGTTTCCATTGGTCTGTAGAATATACGCCATTTTTGTGCCAATATTCCGAAAGCGTTTTCTACTACTCTTATCGCTTTACAGAGCCTCACATTATAATTTTCCTTGAAAATATCTGTTCTGCTTTGACTGTATGGGAAGGGCCTCAACAAGTATGGTTTTAGTGCAAAGGCTTCGTCTCCAATTAAGACATGGGGGGAAAGTTCATTCTGGCCTAGGAGATTTTTCGGCTCAGGACACCCATCTGATTTGTTTCAAATCTTCTTCCCATGTTGGAAGCTTCGAATATTCCACCGTCGCTGTTTTTACCAAAACCGCCAATATCAACTGAAATAAATCTATAATCTGGGCCAACAATAGCCATTAATACTGTAGAAAACTTATTCAAATAACACCAATAATTAGATCCTGTTTTGTCTGGACACTTGATAGTAACATGCTTGCCATCGATGCTACCAATACAATTTGGGAATCGCCAGGTATTTCTAAAACCTTCTTCAGATTTTTTCCATATTTCTGTAGTTGGTTCGGGCAAGTAAATATGTTGCAAATTTCTACATAAAGCTTCACAAACTTCTACAACTATGGCACTTACAGTCGAAAACCCGACTCTAAAACTATGGCCTATTGTATAAAATGTATCTCCGGTAGCCAGATACCTAAAAAAGAGTATTTTGTTTCAGGGGATGAGATTAAAAAAAAATGGAGGAATCTGCGCGATACGTACGCTAAGTACATAAGAACTAATAAAACTAGAACTGGACAAGCGGCAAGCGATAAAAAAAATGGATATGGGCAGATCATATGGAATCGTTCAAACCGTTCCTAAATTTTGCTAAGACTGCATCCAATGTCACAGATGTTGATACACAAGAATCTGAAGCATTCCCAAATATAGAATTACCCGAAAATATATTAACGGATGAAAATTCCGCAGTACAGAAACCAACGTGTAGTAAAAATCTACTAACAACTCAGACAGATGATTCCCAGAATAAGATTCAACCCTCCTCATCGAAACCTACTCGAAATGAAGCTCCTAGGGTTACTCTTTCAAATGAAACTCCTTCTACAGGCAGAACAAATAGAAAACGCAATTCTGAGCCATCCACATCTGTGAAAGATATGATCAGTTATTTTGAGAGCAAAAAGAGAGTAGTGCATGATGCTACCGATAAACTGTTTTTGGCTCATGCTTCTACGGTAAAATCTTTCTCTCCTAGAAGGCAAATTGAAACAAAAATGAAGATTGCGCAAGTTATCATGGAGCAGGAGTTGCTTCAATTGGAGGAAAGTTCTTTGAATAGCCATCAATCTAGAGCTGAAAGTACAGACACCTATCAAAACCCCTCTTCCGTCGGAAGTATTTCGGTTGTATCCCTACCTTCACCAAATGACACTGCATTACCTAAACAATCGAATACTTCTGGGTTCTATGAAGTGAATTGTGAAAATAATTATGTTACACTACACAACTTGGCGCAGAGTTGCAACCAAGCAGCTTCTCATAATCCATCAGTTTCCAACTATGTCAATTCCTTTGACCCTTACAATACATAAAGTATATTTTAGAGTTATTTTGATCCTTATTCTCTTTTACTGTAGTAAATTAATGATATAAATAATGCCTGCAGTTTTTTTTTTTCATTTTCTTACCTTAATGTTATGGCCAACCGTTCTTCGGGAGAAATAGCTTCTCCGTAATTCGTGTCTGATTTTCTAATATCATTTTCTACAAGGTGCAACAGTTCATCGGAACAATCTATTGTCATTCTAAAATAAATGTAGCATCTTTTATCGTCTTTTCGTAATTGAGGCATCAGCGTGTGATATTCCCCACATTTCAGTCTTTCTAGATTGATATCATGAACCCATTTTCTTCTATTGTTATTTTAGGATAACTATAGATAATAATTTTACCTTGAATTGTCGTCCTCCATTGCTAACATTACAAGAGCTTCTTCTTCATCTGATGATGTATACATTTTTGTGAAGAATTGAGATCACTGAGTAGTATTCTTTGTTTTTCGTTGTCACCAACTCTTCTCAATACTAGACACATACGAGTATGACGCGAATATATTCGCTTCAATATGAAGTTCTTTACGAATTCCGTCAGAAATTCGACTGCGAACTTTCCGTCACGAATCCACTGCGAATAATTCGCGTTGGTTTGGGGGAGCCTTTAACCATCTTTATAAGATTCTCCAACGGAAATTTAAATATGGTTTAAATCAGATCCCGTTTTATTTTTCTAATAAATAGTATTGACCACCCGCCGAGCTTATGGCTGATTAATACTGCAAATTCCTTTAAGCCGATAAGAAACGATACTTATTAAATGTATGATCGAACATACCACCTGTTGGTTTTGCTAAAGGGAAAGTAAATTAGTAAAATTAGTCAACTTTAGTCCGTCAATGCGAATGTTTAGTTTTTGTGTACTACTTCTACTTCTACTTCTTTGTGTACTTCTGTTTGTAAATAGTGCAATATGACGAAAGACTCTAACCTGATTTATTCCTGGATCAGAACATATCCCGGACTTTTTTACACCAATGTGTATTAAGTGTATTAATGTATGTGTAAGCATGATTTGCCGAGGAAAACGCCTTCATAGAAAATTACAAAATTAATTTGTAAAATATTGCTATATTTAAAATAAGCAAAATTATAATAGACGATTCTTCTTAAGAGAAGACACAGAATTTGGTAAACTCATATTAATAACGTTAACCATGTTTCTATATATGGTATTTTAATATTGGTCTAAGACAGGGGGACGCGGTGGCGTGTCTCCTCTTTAATATTGCCTTGGAAAAGGCAATCAGACAATTAAATATTAGAATGAATTGAACTATGAATGGAACTATTTTTAATAGATCAACGCAACCTGTCGCATTCGCTGAGGATATAGTTATAGTGGCAGAAGTATGAGAGACATGGTGCAGTGTTTTGCAAGGCTTGTGAATGCGGCAAATGAATTAGGACTTGTAGTAAACGAAGAAAAAACAAAATAAATGTTGGCTTCTAAAAACCCCCGAAATATCCAACAGAGAATTTAATTTGACAACTATACCTTTGAGCAGGTCAAAGAATTCACATATCTTGGATAGCTATAGTGTATTTTTATGTATGAGAGAGTAATAAAACAATAAATTATGTATGCAAATCCCTAAACTGTTGATACGGGTGACTCACTGAAAAACAGATATTTGTCAACAAGTTTACAGAAGTATATAGGAAAACAATTTTAAATTGAGTATGACCACCAGGTATAAAGGTTGGAGCAGAATAGAATACAATAGTTGTGAGAGTTACTAATCCCTAAATAAGGTTGCCAGTGTCGGAGTGATGGAGGTTAACAGGTACTAATAAATTTGCAAGAAATGTAAGATGTTTATTTTATTGGTTATATATAACCAATAAAAGTTTAATAAGTACCTACCTATTTGCAAAATAAAGTTTAATTCTTTAGATAAAATAAAACGTTTTATTTTATCTATTTGCAAAATAAAGTTTAATTCTTTGCCTATTTGCAAAATAAAGTTTAATTCTTTAGATAAAATAAAACGTTTTATTTTATCTGAAATGAGAGCATTCCACGAAGTAAGGATTTCAACAATCAAATATTTAATTCTTTAATTCCAGGAATCTACGACAGTAATTGACTAGATAATTACCTTCTAAACTTATTCCACAGAAAATGTGATAGTAGTTTTTCCATTTTGTATATAGGAAGGTCCAAGTGGCGTATTCAAAATTCTTAACAGTTCACTAAAAGTAGGTACTTCAGTTGCAAGGTGCAGTTTATTGTGTATACTAGTGTTATGGAATATTTGGAAGTGCCGTGTAAACGCCGAAAAATTGGTCCTCTAACAGTTAATGAAAAAACATTAATATTTAATTGTTTTAAATCATTTACAGACAAACGTTTATGTGAAAGTGTTGATGAGACCGTTGAGTTAGTTAGCAGTACACTTGGTGTTGGGAAATCTACGATTTACAGAGTTATTAAAGAAGAGAAATGTGGTAGTTTTCAAATGCCACGTAATGCTCCAGGAAAACCAAAATTTCAAATAGAATATCATTTTAAAGAAGGACTTCGACGGAAAGTGCATGAATTCTTCTTTAGACAAGAATTTCCAACATTGGATAAAGTTCTTGTCTCAGTTCGAGATGATAAGGATTACCCAGAAATGAGTCGAAGTACGTTATGGAAACTTTTAAAAGAAATAGGCTTCCGCTGGAAAAAGAATCCCAGAAAGTCTATTTTATTAGAAAGAAGCGATATTGTCATATGGAGAAGACATTTTCTAAGAACCATAGAGGAAATGAGAAACCAAAAAAGAAAAATATTTTATCTTGATGAAACATGGATCAACGAGGGTCATACACCAAATAAATTTTGGCAGGATGAAACTGTTACAAGTCAAAGGCACGCTTTTGTAAATAACTTATCTACTGGTTTAAACCCACCATCAGGAAAGGGACGCAGGCTGATAATAGTACACATTGGCAGTTCAGACGGTTTTGTTGAAGATGGTTTATTAACTTTTGAATCAACTCGTACCGGTGACTACCATGAAGACATGAACGCTGATGTCTTTCAAGAATGGTTCGAACAAATGATAGATCTTCTTCCTAAGAACTGTGTAATAGTAATGGATAATGCAAGTTATCACTCCAGACTTATAGAAGGACTACCCACAACCAAGTGGTTAAAAAAAGACTTGCAGAATTGGCTGAGTTCAAAAAATATTACGTACCATCCCGGATCTATAAGAAAGGAACTTTATTCGTTGTGTGCCCTTCATAAAGAAAAATTTAAAAAATACGAAATTGATGAAATTGCCAAAAATCGTGGAATGACAGTACTTAGATCCCCACCATATCATTGTGAATTAAACCCGATTGAACTGGTATGGGCACAGATAAAGAGTGAAGTTTCAAGAAAAAATACCACTTTTAAAATTCATGATGTTAAACAGTTGTTTTTGGAGGCCGTAAATAATGTAAAACCTGAAAAATGGGAAAAGGCAGTAAATCACACTATTAAAGAAGAGGAAAAAATGTGGAAGCTGGACAATATTACTGATAAAATGATCGAGCCAGTTATTATAAATCTTGGTTCTGAAAGTTCATCTTCTGAATCTGATTTGGATTTGTAACAAGTAGCTGTAAGTTTTATATTAATATTGTTATTCATCTATTTAACATACCTTAGACGGTTTTAAAAACTCTTTTTCTCTTTTGTAATTTTTAAAAATTAAAAAAAATGTGAATTTTTTAAAACCCTTTTTAATGTAGGCCAGTCAGTTCTAATATAGTGTGTGATAAAAGAGGTCACTTTTGTTTACATACACATAACACTTTATAACACTGAAATAATTAATTTATTTTTTACAATTATTCAAAGTAATTTTTCAATTAATCTTGAGCACGCCCATGGAGTGGTCGGAGGTACCAGTTAAAATTATGCTAATTACTCTCTCGTTCATAAAAATAAACTATAGTAAACGCAACAAACACGACAAGCGACGAAATAAAAAGACGCATAGCAATAGCAAACAAAACTGTTCACGGTCTCCAGAAACATTTAAAAAATAAAAATATAAAACGTGCAGCAAAGCTCAATATATACAAGACCTTATCAAGATTGGTTTGATATAAAGGGCTAAAACGTGGACCTTATCTCAAAATGATAAATAATTTCTTGGTATTTTTGAGAAAAAAATTCTTAGAAAGGTTTTTGGGGCCGTAAATGAAAATGGGCTATGACGTCGAATATACAACATTGAACTATATCAGTTATACACCGATCCAGATATTGTGAAATTCGTTAAAGTGCAGATACTTAGATGGGCTGGACACATTGCTAGGATGTCAGATCGGGAATACACGAAGAGATTAACATTTTCAAAACCAGAGAACACAAGAAGTAGAGGACGACCACGAAGGACATGGATTGATGATGTGGAAAAAGACCTACAGATTCCAAGGGTCATAAGACGGAGGGAAGTTGCCAGGAATCCACAGGAGTGGCGACTTTCTTGTGAGCAGGCCAAAATCCACAATAGATCTTCTTAAAAATGTTATAATTTACTGTGTTTTTATAACCATATCTACCGGTTTTCATTTCCTTTAGTAAATCTATCTGCTCTGTTATACATATGTTTTGTTTAATCCAAAAATCTACATTCATTTAATATTACAAACTTTCTTTACAGAAATGATATGTTAGAGAAATTATCCGAAATTCTATCAACGTATGAAATTACTTATGTTGCTGATTTAGTTGTTGTAGAAAGGGAAGACTCAATTCCTGGTATATCTGGATTTTTGTCCAACCATTCAGAAATATACCAGCTGTGGACTCACAATTATGTAGGTACAAAAAATAGACCAAACGAAAAAATGCTATTAGATTTTTGGTATTCAAAAAATAAATCTTTTGCATTCAATAACAACCTATATCTGGATAAATTTACAAATCAGTTGGGAAGAATTCTTAAATTGGGAACCATGCATTATGAACCATACAACATTGTAGGTAAGATATTTTTTTCTGCTATTTGTTTTTATTTTCAATTACTTTTTATACCATGAATTACGCAATAATGTTGTTTTCTGTCTCTTGAGCTATTTGCATTTAGCAAATTTCAAATTTCCATTAAATTGGCATAAACCAAATTTGCAAAAGTTTACGATTTCAGTAAAAGCTTGGCTATCGCTTTGATGAATTGAAAGGAAAAAATATATGGCCCAAAAGCACAGTTCGTCAAACCTTCCGTGTACGAATCTGTGTGAATAGAGGTCATTTCTGCATAACCCTGCTTCGTCAGAAACCCGCGCTGATACAAATTCATACACAGAACAATCGGTGAATGTCTCATGTTTATTTCCCACTTCAAGTAGATAGCTACAAAAGTGCCTTCTACTCTGATGGCCATAAATATGTCGAAAATGATTTAAATATGTCGTTGATTTTTTTTGACCTACTCAAAATTTGCAAAATTTATGATTTTAACTGAAGCTTTCTATCGTTCGTTCTATGAATTGAAAGTTCAAAATTTTATCTTCGACGAATAATTGGCCTAACAGAATACTTCTTGCAAATTTAAGTGTTTATCTGTTTCTAGCAGTCAGTAGTAGGCGTTGAAAAATATTTTACAATTTATTTCTCTAAGGTAAAATACAGATTTTGTCTATTTACATCATTTTTTAATGAAATGAAACTATGTAGATGGTGTCTTTTATTAATTTGTTATTTAGATGGATTCACTCCTGAAGAATATAAAGGTACTGAGTCATCCGCTATGAAAATTTTTGCGAAAGAAGTAAACGCTACATACAAATTTGTTATTAATAATCAAGACTATTGGGGAGATATTTTTGAAAATTTTACCGGAAATGGATTACTAGGGATGGTGGCTGATGATACAGTTGATATAGCATTTGGTAAGTAAACAAATTTGAATATTCCGCACAAGCAACATTTTGAGTTGATTTTTAAATATAAAATTATATCTTTCGTGAGATCGATGAGTATGGTCCTACTGGAGGAAATGTTACTTCTTTTAATATTATTTTTATTTTTTATTACGTCGCGTTATGATCAGTTATAGTAATCACCTGCCGGTGAATCTGGTACTACCACAAGCTGGTCATCGACAAAGAATAGTTTTGTCCTTGTCGTAGCCTTTTCGTAGTATTAAATTCCTCACTTTGTTTCCTATTATAACTGATGCCATATTATTTGGGTACCCCTTCTGAGTTACTCTTATTAACGAAGGTTTTATTTCTATATTTTACAATTTAATATATAAGTTTTTTATCGGCACAATATCATATGCTTTTCAGTATCACTCTCTTTTTTGATCTAATCAACTGTTCAAGTTGCCGGCCAGAATAATTTCACATCGTTTAGGAATTTAATCCAAACTATATCTTTAAGTTATTTCAAACTTGCCTGTTACAGCTAAACTTGTTCATTATAAAGTGAAGCATACATTTCTCTGATTATTGATTTGGGTCCATTAAGTTAAAGGATCATTTTAATAATGCGTTCATTGCTGCTTTTTCTGTTTGTCGTTTAAGTCTTTTGTGTACTATTGAATGTTTTTACAAACGTTTTTCTTCTTGTTGGGTTTCTAATAGTAATGCCACGTCCAGCTTGTAACAGGTAGTTCTGTTAAATACGAGATTCAGTAAAACACAGGTTTAATCTATAGACAACAAAATAAAATCAGGTCCTTCCGTATAATAAAAAATAAAATATTAACCCTGGCGGAGGTATGACGGCCCTACGATCCACAGTTAATATTGTTCTTGTAGTGTTTATCCGTTTCGACTGTTGGCGACCACCATGGCAATCTGTATTTTGTAAACTGCTGCTCTGAAAATATTTGTGGTTCTTGTTTTGAATCACGTACGTAGATTTTTCAGCCAGGAAATCCTTCGCCTTCCTGTTCCTTGTTTTCCTTCTATTTTTCCTTGTAGAATTAATTGCAGCAACCCATATCTTTCGCTGTTCCTCATAATGTGACCGAGGTATTTGATTTTGGCTGTTTTTTTGTGGTTAACAACTCTTTTCCTTTTTGCATTCTTAATAAAACGTCCTGGTTGGTATAGGATATTTTCAGGATTCGACGATAAAGGCATATTTCGAAAGCCTCAATTTTCTTGCAGGTAGCGACTGTGAGAGTCCACGATTCAACTCCATACAGCAGTATAGGAAAGATATAACATCGTAGTAACCTCATTTTTATTGGTACTGATAAATTATGGCATTTGAATAGCTTAGCCATTTTTTGAAATGCAGATCTTGCTTTCTCTATCCTACATTATATTTATAGGAAATGGTCCCAATTTTCATTGACGTTCGTACCAAGGTACGTTGGTATACATTCACACTGATTCTTTCAATTTGCTGTTTCTTCTTAGAGGTAATCATACATTTTGTATTCTTAATGTTAATTGAAAGTCAATATCTCTGAATCACTTCTGTGATTCTATTCATTAACTCCTGGAGGGCTTCATAACTGTCAGCGAATATAACCGTGTGATCAGCGTATTTGATGTTATTGATACATTCTCGGTTAATTCTAATTCCGGCTTTAACATCCTCTACTGCTTCTTGAAAGATTTCCTTAGAGTATATGTTAAACAGCAAGTTCTTTTGTTAAACAGCAAGGTTTTTTTTGGCAATCTTCCAGTCTCTATTCTCACTATATGACCCACCCATTGAAGTCTTTAATGTTTAACGTATTCTGAGATCGGTGCCTCTTGGAACAGTTGATAGAGTTCATGGTTGTACCTGGATCTCCATAGTCCTCTTTCGTTAATAGTTTCAAATATATTCCTTAGGACTTTTTGTTCGAAGACTTTCAGCTTTAGCGTTTTGTGTCTTCTGTCATGACCCATGTTTTGCATTTATAACATACTATTGGTCTGATAATAGTTTTGTAGACCCTGATTCTCGATCTACAATGTTTTTGGAGCGGAACACATGGGCGGATGAAAAGTAATGCCATGTGTTCCGCATTCCTTTTCAATATCTACTAAAACACTATTAAATTGTTCTGAGTTTACTCTACATGAATTTAAATCTGAGTTTATATAATTTGATTTCAGCAAATTATTGTTTAATTGAATTACTTTTAATTTCGAGGGCGTACATTTCGAATTTAAATTTTTTCATATACGCCGAAATTCAATATGGTTGGAATGTATTTGGAATGTCGTCGGTGTAATTTATTATTTAAAACTTTAAAAGCTTTTTTAATGCTTTTAAACGATAATATTATTATGTTAATTATCATAGAATAAAATTATAATATTAAAAATTTAAATAAATTTTATTTTCAGCTGCTATGGGTCATTGGGGCAAATTGCATCCTTATGTAGATTTTTCGGTGACGTTTGTAAGATCGGGAGTCACATGTATTGTACCAGCACCTCTGTAAGTAACATATATATATATATATATATATATATATATATATATATATATATATATATATATATAAAATAAATATTCATTCATTCTTTCTCCGGCTTCGGCACGCAATGTAGCTTTTCTTTAATAATTTTAAAGTGTTTGTTTGTCCTTTTGTAGTGTAGTGTAATGTACAATTATATGTTTATGACATTTTGTTCTTGTCAGATAGGCCGCAATTGACGAAATGCCCCTGAAGATGATCTAGGGATCGAAAGTACTTGGGCAAGATTAAATTAAACTGTGCTCGATATATGCCTTTTATTTGATCAAAGTTCATATATATATATATATATATATATATATATATATATATATATATATATATATATATATATATATATGTAAATACTTTTTTCTTTTTGGGTGTGGTAGTCAATAAAAAATAGAGCTTTGCTAAGGCGTACTATTTATTTATTCTGAATCCAAGCTTTCGGTGGTTTTTTTCCACCTTTATCAAGGTTCGAATGTAAGATTCGTGGCATAAACAACAACGTTAAATAACATGATAATACTGAAATTGCAACTAACTTAATAATGTTACTGTTAAAAAGACACTTTAAAAACGAATAAATACGTTAAAAGTTAGAAACAAAATGAAGGACGACATGTTAAAACAGTCGTCGTTGCAAGCTTGATTTCAGCCACATTTCACGAGCAGAATATATATATATATATATATATATATATATATATATATATATATATATATATATATATATATATATATATATATCTATCTACATATATATATATATATATATATATATATATATATATATATATATATATATATATATATATATTACGCCCTATTGGCTTATAATAGTAGTATACATTCAGTGACTAAATTAAAACCTTACGAAATAATAAATGGACATTTAGAAAATACTTCTATATTCGATCTTGAAAAGCAACTTAATAATAATTATATAATAAACCATAAAGAAAAAATGAAGTTACTTTACTCAGAAATAAATAAAAGTATACAAGAAAATTAAGAAAAAATAATTGGAAAAGCAAACTTAAATCGTGAAGAATTACCTGAAATAATTCCCCCCGAGATATTTGTACGTAACAAACAAATTAAAGGAAAACCAAATTAATTTACAAAATCAACTTCAAATGCAATACTCCGTAAGCCACGAAATAATTAAAAATTTTAATCAAACTGTAGTCGACATTCAAAATAACGAATTAAATCTTAAGTCTAAAATACTAGAAATCAAAGATATTATTAACTTTCAAGGAAATCTTGAAAATGTCGTCTATTTAAAAGATTTGTTCGATGAAATGCTAATTATTTTTAATTCAATACTAAATGTTTTAGAAAACATCGAAAACTCCCTCACATTCTGTAAACTTAAAACCTTACACCCAAGTATTATAAAATCCCGAGACTTACTATTAGAAATAAGAAAAATTTCTTCCCATTACCAATCCCACCTTCCTTTTGGAGCCAAATATGAAAATATATTAAATTTTGAATCCCTATTAGAAGTTAACTGTAAAATAGCCAAAAATAAAATAACTTAATTTCTTTCTATACCTATTGATTTTGAATTAGAATTTGAACTTTTTTATTTACTACCTACTCCAACAGAACATAAATCAGAATTTTTAACAATAATACCAAACACAAAATTTTTGCTGAAATCTAAAAATATAATAAAACCTCTACATATGTACTAAAGGTAAAATATTCCAATGTCCTGGTCACCTTCAAAACAATAATAATTTTAAATGCGAAGAACAAATAATAACCAATGGAAATTCTTCGGAATGCCAATATATCAAAGTTGAAATTTTAAAAAATCATATAGAAATCATCCCAGAAGTAAACCAATTTTTAGCTAAATTTCCTTCGCCAGAAAAATTAACTATAAATTGTCCACAAGGAACAGAGATTAAAACATTAACCGGACTATATCTTATAGAAAATTCGAATTGCAAAATAACATTTAGAAATCAAGAATTGGTCTTTTTAGAAAAAGCATATGGACAACCACATAATAAACAAACCAAAAATTCAATTTAATCCCACAAAAACCCTGGAACTTAAAGAAATGCATACCAATGGACCATTTTCTATTCCGACGATATATACAAAATTCCACATTCCAAGCGTATGGACTATTCTACTGTATATTGGTATTATTCTATCTTTATTATATTTTATTTACAAAAGAAAACAACAGAGGAAAGCAGCAAGAACATCAAAACAAAAAGAAAACAAAATTCAACTTCCTGAAGGAGCTTCATTTTAAAGGGAAAGGAGTTATAGTGAATAACCAGCAGTGTATGCAAATAGTTGTAGGACATTACCCAAGGCGCGTCTACTGTTTCAACATATCTCCGGTTAGCTAGAATTACATTTTTATCATTCTGTGTTGTTATGCATGTAAATATTAATTTTATAATTTAGTTTAGAATCTGTTCTCTTCAATGAAACTTGTCTTTGTAAAAATTGTTTAAATAAATCTTTTTTAAAAATCGATATATCGAGTGTTCCAAGTTTAGTTATATATATATATATATATATATATATATATATATATATATATATATATATATATATATATATATATATATATATATATATATATATATTATTGTGAAGATTAATATAAAACTTGATCTTTCCGAATTAATTAATACCTACGACGTTGACGAGATCAAGCTTTCGCCTTTCTCTATAGAGTTATCTACAGTAAATTACCCTGGGCGATTTATTAGTAACAACTTCTTATAACAGTATTTCATTATTACACAGATACTACACGATGAAAAAGTAAAGGTTGTGAATATTAAAATATTAAAAGATGTGTCGGTTGATTTTTATTTGAGTTGGCAATTTGTTTCTTTTTAAAACAAAGTTGGTCATTTAGGAACAACCAATATTTCATGGTTAGTATCGCATCAGATAATATGCTTGATAATAATGGGACTTTAGAGAATTATTGTTAATTTTTACACTAAGATAAAAGATGATTAAGTCGTCATGTAATTGACCAACATATTTTGCCACCAAAGAATGATGTAAAATATCTATTAAGACCCGTTTAAACGGGTAGAGTAATGATGCAAGTACTTGGTAAGACTCTACTCGCTACTCTACAATAAAATAGCTTGATACCGTTCACACAAGGAGGGTTACAAGTATAGTACTGATGCTAGTATAGTATGGAGTGGGTTTTGTTTAGTGCAAAATGAATTTAAGAAAAAAAAAATTGATTCAAAATTGTTTAGCTAAAGTTGCAAATTCATTTGTAGCTGAAGTCGCTGAAGCTATCGATGATGAGGTAAACAAAAAAGAAAGAAGTGGATAAGAGAGTAGCCTAAAAGTAGGAATACACACGGGGCCTCAGCTCTTTTGCTAAGGAAACTAGCCTTAGAGGATGAGTTGCAATATAAGATGTGTCTGAGGATGGCCCCAATTAACCCCATGACAAGATTCATACTGCTACCCAAAAAAGCCAATGCAAAGGAGTACAATGAACATCACACCAAGGCCTTAATGAGTCATGTCTTGAAATTGTTTTTAAAAGTAATTCACAATAGAATACATAAGAAATTAGATGAAGGCATAAGTAATACACAAATGGAATTTAGGAAAGGACTGGGAACACGAGATGCACTGTTTGCAGTAAGTGTTCTTTCGCAGAGATGTTTAGATATAAATCATAAAGTATAGGCCTGTTTCATTGATTTTGAGAAGGCATTTGACAAAGTGCAGCACAATCGGCTTAAAGAAATTTTATTAAATAAAAACATAGACAGTAGAGACATTAGAATCATATGTAACCTCTATTGGAACCAAACAGCAAAAGTGAAAGTTGAAAATGAACTGACCGAGGATATCCAGATTCGCCGTGGGGTCCGCCAAGGGTGTTTTTTTATCACCCTTGTTATTCAATTTATACAGTGAAGCCATCTCAGATTTAGCGCTTGCTGAGGTCAGTGAGGGCCTTATAATAAACGGTGAGCCACTTAATAACATAAGATATACTGACGACACCGTCCTTCTGGCAGGAACACTAGAAGAACTGCAACACCTTGCTGAACAACTAAATATATATTGCAACGATTATGGACTAAAAATAAATTTGAAGAAAACCAAGTTCATGGTATTTACAAAAGCACAAAACATCAAAGTTAAGCTAGTACTAGATAATATAGAAATTAAACAAATATCTTCGTACAAATACCTTGGAGCATGGATCACAGAAGATACTGATCAGACAAAAGAAATAAGATGCCGCATTGAAATTGCACGGTTAACTTTTAATAGAATGAGAAAACTTTTTTGTAATCACGATATCAATATATCGCTCCGAATAAGAATGCTTCGATGTTATATTTTTTCTACCCTTTTGTATGGGGTTAAAGCTTGTACACTTAAAAAATCCAACATTAAAAACCTAGAAGCATTCGAAATGGGGTGTTACCGACGTATTTTGAAAATATCATGGATGGATCGCTTGGCAATCCTACGAGTAGCAGTGCTCAGCAAATGGCGTCTTCGTCATGGAGAGTTACTTAACAGCAACAGTATCCAGATGCTAACAGTATCCATCTACAAGATGCAGCTATGAATCCTGAAGATTTAAATATTCTGACACGTGCTATGCAAATGACTGATGGTTTACCACAGGTTTAATATTTGAACGGGACTTGTTTCACCGAAGTTTCTTTGGTGTACCTCTTTCAGCATTTATCTAAAAAACTGTTTTGTTATTTTACGAATTTTCAATTAAAACTATTTTTTGTAATGCGTGTACCTGTTTATTCACCCTGTTATTGAGACTTACCTTTATTGACTCCCCCAATACTTCGAAGATAGCATCACACACCTCGGGGACCAACTTTGAAATTGCAAGTCTTGAAACCTTAAAAAAATGAGAAAGGCTTCGATAGTTGTTCCCTGTAGCTAAAAAATTCAATGTAATCTCAAGCTTCACTCTTGGTTTTATTGCATCCCTCATAAACGGGCGTTCGATTTTGTCATGCGCCATATTCAGAAGTTCTTCGAATTTCCCTGGGGTCATCCTTAGACATATCTTATATTGCAACTCATCCTATAAGGCTAGTTCTCTTAGCAGAAGAGCTGAGGCCCCGTGTGTATTCCTTCTTTTAAGCTACTCTCTCATCCACTCCTTTGTTTGTTTACCTCATCATCGATAGCTTTAGCGACTTCAGTTACAAATGAATTTGCAACTTTAGCTAAACAATTTTGAATCAATTTTCTTTTTCTTGAATTCATTTTGCACTATACAAACACCCACTCCACACTTTACTAGCATCAGTAGGTACTATACTTGTAACTCTCCTCGTGTGAACGGTATCAAGCCATTTTTGGTAGGACTCTATTCTCCTCACAACTCTACCCGTGTAAACAGGTCTTAAGGAAACATGTCAAAGATCTATTAAGTCTTCTTCTTTTTATGTAGATATGACTCTGTCTGTTTTTCAATGTGCCTCCAGTAAGTTGTTGTTCCATTGTTTTCGTGGTCGTCCTACTAATCGTGTTCCTATTGAGGAATTGTCTCTTGCCATCTTAACTACTTTTTTTCTGCCTTTAGCTAGCTGGGTAATGTAATGCCTAGATATTTAAACTCCATCACTTGTTTACCTTTTAGCTCAAATTTACATCTCAGTAAATTTGCTGTTATAACCATGCATTTTGTCTTTTTTGGGGAAATTAACATGTTAAATTTCCTGACGATTATATTAAATTGGTGCAGCATACATTGTAAATGATCTTCAGTTTGAGAGAGTAGTAATACGTCGTCTGCATAGCAGATTATTTTAAGTTGTTTTTCCAACATTTGGTATCCTTTTTTAGTTCTTACTTATTTTATTATTTCATTTATAATTAGGTTGAACAATAGAGGACTCAATGAATCTTCCTGTTTTATCTCATTGCTCGCTTCAATAGGGTCAGTTAGTTCTTCTTCTTTTAATTCAAGGTACGGAAAATACAGCGAGCTTAAACTTGAGCTTGATATCCAGTTTGGGAAAGGATAAACATAGGCCAAATATATGAATAAAGGGACTACAAATAGATCTAATATACATGTAGATATACAAAAAGCTCTTTAAAAACTAGAATAACCTGTATCTATTGACAATAAGTTAATTAAAAAGTTAGCTTTAAATTATTAATTCCAGCTCGGAGGGTCAGCAGCAAATCTTGAATCAAAATCATAACAATCTTATACTTACTTTTTAGCTTTTAAAACTGATTATAAAACTTCATGGACATTTATAATAAATAACAACGAACAACATTTTTAGGTTAGCAGCAGGTTGGCTTACACCCTGGTATTCATATTCTAATAGTATGTGGGCATTGGTTGGTGCTAGCTTTTTTACTTGCGTTGTTGTGCACTTTGTCATGACTATGATAAAAACTAAAATGCTTATTGGCAGGTAAGGTATATTACATTTTATAAGTAGCAATACAGGATTTCCTAACATAAATGTTAATAAAAGTGGCTCTACTAATAAAAACGGCGCGTGGTACTTGGGAAGTGTCGACAGAAGTGAATTTCTTTAAAATTTATAAAAAAAATCTCTTTTTTTATATTTAAAATATTTGTTTATTAATTTTAGTAATTTTCATAATTTATTAAATATTAAATTTAGTAATTTACTATTATTAGTTTATTATATTTATTATATTATTATTTATATTATTTTAATCATTTACATTTTTATTTTTATCTTGTATTTATGTTTAATTACTTCATTTTGATTATCGTTATAGGTATTTTATTATAAAATGGATCATGGATTAAAAAAAAAACAAAAAACGGGATAGTTTAGTTATATACTTAGATAGATTAGTTATATACTTATAATAATTTATATTATAAGTATATAACTAATTTTATATAAATATTTTTTTTATTTTATTTAATTTTATTAACTTTTATTTAATTTTATTTAATTTTATTTAATTTTATTTAATTTTATTTAATTGTATTTAATTTTATTTAATTTTATTTATTTTATTTAAGCCCTTTCTCTGTCAGTATATACATAACAATATTAAACAGGTAGGAACTCAGTGAAGAGTCTTAATGCAAACCAACCGACTTTCGGTCAATTTGACAGCAGTCCTTATTTTGTTGTACGCTCCCTCATAAATATTCTTTATCGGCCTTACGTACTTCTCAGGAACCCATTTCTCTCTCATACATCTTTATAGCTCTTGTCTAGGAACTGTGTCGTACGCCTTCTCAAGATCTATAAATACCAAATGTAGCTCCCTTTTCTTCTCGCCGTAGTTTCTATCAACTGTTTCAAAACAAACAAAGCATCCGTTGTCCTTCTTCTTGGCATAAACCCAAACTATTCTTCTTCTATTGATGTCTCTCTCCTTAAGCTTCTCTCTACATTTCCAAACTTTCACAGGTCCTACTAACTTACCGAAAGATGAAGTTGTCGTTAAATAGGATAAGGAATCATTATATTTAACGACAACCTTATCTTTTGCTATCACCACTATTACATTCTTATATGGAATCCCTCATCCTCTGTCTCTCCTCTGGTGTATTTCATTTAGAAATTTTCTACAGTGCGCATACCAAAGTCCTTTGATGACTTGTTCCTTGCATTAGCAACGCTGTATAGTCTTTTGATCCCCTGTGGTGATTCCAACTCTTCATACAGCTGTGCAGACGACCTTTTCTTAGCATTAGCTACAAGGCCCTTTGCTTTCCTATTTGCTACCTTATATATGTATATCCTTATCTCTTTCTTTTAGACCTTTTATACCTCTTTCTTCTCTATAACCTTCTGTTACACTTTATTGTTCCACCACCAATTTTTTTTCTCTAGGAGGCCCTTTACCAGATGTTTTCCTAGCACTTTCTCTCCCACTAGCACTACAACTTTACTGCTGGCTTCTCAGCAATAATTTCATGTATGTTTTTCCTTCCAGCTCTTCCAGTACTCTACTCTTAAATACTTTTGCCAAATCCTTATCTTTTAACGTCGACCACTTTACTTTCTGGTGTCATACTTGCTTTTCTTTCCGCCTCACTGTTATCTTTATATCCACTACTACCGGTCGGTGTTTACTAGCTATACACTCACTATTTATCACTTTACAGTTGGTAACCTCTTAGAGAGGACTTCTTCTCCACAGCACAAAATCTATCTTACTTTCCCTTCCCCCGCTACTATAGGTAACATAGTGGTCTTTAGTCGTCATAAAGAACGTATTATTAATAGTCAAATCCCATGCCATTGCAAAGTCAATCAAACCATTTTCTTCATCATTTCTTATTCTTATCTCTAAACATCCATAAACTCGCGCTATTTCTTTACCAATATGTCCATTGAAATTACCTCCAATAGGCACTCCAAAATTTTTCCTTTTCCTGTTCTTCACACCCTACCTGTGGGACGTAGGTACATCCGATGTTCACGTTATTATTGCCAGTATTTAGTTGGACATTCATTCTTGTATCACTTTTTCTGGTTACCCTGATAGTTATCGAGCTACTCAATCCACCCAGCAACTACCAGAGGCGAAGTTAATAAACTACGAAACTTATCCTAGACAAAAAATCATGGTCGAAAACAAAGCAGCACGCCTTTTTTTAAGCCCTTTTCTCTATTCGGATTACCGAATATAGGCCTCACCTAATTCTCGCCATTCATCTCTGTTGTTTGTAAGGCGTTTCCACATTGGCCCTGCAGTTCTTTTAATATCGTCGCTGCATCGCATTTGCAGCCTTAATCGTGGTCTTTTGGCTTTATATGGCCGCCAATTCCCGATTTCTTTATTCCATCGGCCATCCGTAAGACGTTCGTTATGTCCAACCCATTTCCATTTCAGTTTAGCTGCCTGTTCAACAGCATCTTTTACTTTTGTTCTATTACGAATGTTTTCATTGGTTTTATGGTCTTTTGTATACTTTTTTTCGTCTTTTTATACTTTATAAAAGATTAATAGATACCTATATATCTATAATAAAGAGGTAAACAATTAAATTTTTTTAGTTCAGTGGATATGACTAAGAAGTCATTTGGTAATTCCATTCTAGTAATGGTAAAAATATTTCTCGTTCAATTTGTCGATGATGCCGATTCACCTCCAGGAAGATATGGGACTTTATTTATGGGATTACTTTTTATGTATAGTCTCTTCCTGTCCAGCACCTACAGTAGTGGATTAGCGGCAGTTATGACATTACCCAGATATGATCATCCTATAGAAACAGTGCAAGATTTATTGGATAGTGGTATTCCGTGGGTTGCTCCCCACGAAGTTTGGATTTATTCTATATCAACTTCCGAAGTGGTAAGTTTAAATATTTGCACATTTTTATTTGACTACTTTTTTGAATCTTTGGTATTTATTTTACACAAGGTACAAGACTAAAGAATAACTGGAGAAATACTGTTGACCACTCTTGTTTTTTCCTTACGCTCTATGATGTTATGCGCATATTAGGTAGTATTTTGTTTATAATATTATATATACAAAAAGTAGGTTGGGCCAAAGAATGAGGATATTTTTGGTTATAACACAATAGGTAACTAAGTTCTAATTGTAAACATATTTTTCACAATATCTCCTTTTCTGCAGTCTCCTCCCAGAAGTTTGGCAACCACCATAATATTCTGAATCTTCAATGCCTCTGCTCCGAACAAGTATGTAGAACTGCAGTTGAACCACGTTATTAGATCATGTTGCCATGGTATCCGCCTTTTACCTCAAATTATGCATCCCTGTATTTTCTCCTTTATGATCACCTGTAGAAGTTCGTACCATGCACTTTTCATCTTCTTCTGATGCATTCCATTACTGAAGGTTTGCGATCACTACATCAAAATTTTCTCTATTCTGCACCATTTCTAATAATTCTTGAACGTTCATGCCTGTCCAAGTTATAACATTGCAAATCCATGACCAGCGTCTTCTGTCTACTCCCCTTCGGACCTCTATTTTTCCTTTAATTTACCCATCAAATCTCCAATCAAAATCATACTTCCTCCTATTTAAGGCTAGGATGACAACAAAATAATATTTTAGTATGCTCGAGTTTTATATTATATTTTTTACCGATCACCAAATTCGCAGCCAATATTTTAGGATCAACAAACTTTCAAAAAAATTTAAAATTAAATTTTTAAACTAATAAACTTCTTGCATGAAAGGGCTGGTAACAAGAAGTGTAAGACAGACCAGCCTGATGTGGTCAGCACGCCTCTCAAGAAAAAATAATTAAGAATGCCATTAAAAATGAAAAACAGGAATAAAAATGAACTGTCATTCCATTAGTAAATTAATAGAAACAAGAGAAGGATTTGATAATAATTATAATGTTACATCTGTTTAAAATAACTTTATTTTAACACCAGCTTGTTTACAATACTTTAACAAAATAAAAACTCACTGTTATTCAAACTGTCAATAATATCTGTTTATATACATTTTTTGACGTTAAAAACTTCACTAGCCATTTGACGATTTTTGATAGCTTCTTGAATATTCTAGAATTTTAATACTTCCTCTTTTTCGTTAAGGGACTTCTTCTATATGGGGCAAACCTTACGAAACTTTCGTATTAACAACGCTCCGTCCTTTATCGTTATTCTCCTCGAACCACTCGTCTATTTAGGGAACGATTTAAGCCAACAGGGTGGATAAGTTGTATGGTATGGAGCTAATCTCTCGATATGCACTACCTTGGGATTACTTGTAGATGAAAACTGTGTGCGCTAGATTAAATCGTTTATTTTCTGCAACACGGTGTACGGGCCTTCCCAGTTTTGTTGAAGTTTTAGATAAAGCCCTTTCTTACGTGTAGGATTGTATAACCAAACTAGGTCTCCTCTTTCGAATGTTGTACCTGTAGCATGCATGTTGAGCCTGGCCTTGGCTTTATTACTTCAAACTTTTACGAGCAAATTTGTAAAAATGTTCCAATTTTTTTTGAAAATTTTCGATGTACGTAAGAGATAAACATTCTTCTTCGCAGGGAGGCAATCTTTCAAGAAAAAAGATCTTGAGAAAGCTTCATTTCTCTTCCAGCGATCATCATCGATGAAAAAAAAACCGATTGCTCAAAAACCATTAACAAACTGACACAGAGTTCTATTATGTCTTTCGACCATTCTATTTTTTTTTTCTCCGACGGTGTATATTTCTAAAAACCGTATCAGGTTAACCCATCTCTAGGGATGACTGGCGTGTGTTGTATTTACGGTAGAGGAGTACATTCGAGCCCATTCTCCCTAAGAAGAAGGAGGTCCTGCAAAAAGATGCCTTCTTGTTTTCCTGCCTACCAACTTAAACCACCCTCTCCTACTTGTGGGCAGTTTATTGTCGCACGTACCGTACTTCGAAAGTGGGATGGCCGGTGTAAGGCTGACGACACCTTTGGAGCACTACCTTCTTTTATTTATATCTTATCTCCGCCGTTGATCTGGCTGGTGCTCCTCTTCTACTTTTTTTTATTAACTGTTCGAATGTAACTATGTACAATATTCCATCCCTCCCTACTTCCCGGCATCTTCGCGATCATCTCTCCCACAGTTACAAGATTCATACCTATTTCTCTACATATTCTGTTTCTCTCCACTGTCCATCTATTACACTCCAGTATTGTGTGAATAACAGTGTCAGAGTATTCACAGTATATGCATTTATCTGTATATGTCTTTCTGAATATATGAAGATATGTCCTAAAACACTCATGCCCTACGATCACTTACGTCAGGAAGTAATCCAGTCGCCTGTGACCACAGTCCATCCAGTCCTTAGGCTCGGGATCATCATCTCGCTCCACTGAGCCGGTTTCTTTCCGGTTGTTCCACTCTTCTTGCCATCTTTTTATTGATCTTTCTTTTTTTTGTTTTCTTATGGCTGCTGTCAAATATTCTTTTCTCTTATATAGATGTCTCCTTTTTACTGCAAATACATGCAGAGAAACATAACCCGTGATAGTCCACAAGGCCGCCGCAGATACAGTCTTGCAGGCGCATGCTACTCGCAACAGACTTGTTCTGTTTACTCGTTTCATGAGCCCTTTGTTGGCCGGTATCTCTATCGCCTCTCAGACTGGTGCCGCGTAAAGGATGATTAATTGGACAACACCGTGTAAGGCCCTCCTTCTTTCTGATTTGGGTCCTCCAATATTAGGCATCATTCTTCGCTGCCTTCTGGGTTACCACTCCATGGAGTTGACACATCTCCAGTATAAATTCTGTGTTAAACTAAACTAATACGCCCTGTACCTTTCTTAAATTTAACAATTTATCTTATTTATCTTATTTATCTTTTTATTAGAACAGGATTTTTAGACAAATTAGCAATCCTTATTGGAATCATCTCATCTATATTAACGGGGCACCTGGCTATTAAAATTTTGTCACTAACAAGTTCCTTGCTTTTCACAACGCCGAAATGTAGACCTTCAGGTTTTTGACTCAGTCTCATTTTTAGGAATTTCTGGATCCTCGCTCGCTATAATTGTTACTTGTGGTATCAATTCTTTCAAGTTCAGGATAACTTATTTATTTTCAATAAACAAACTTTTATTTTAAAGATCTATAATTAATTTGTTTTGCATAATATCCACCCCAATAACTGATTCATCTTTAATATTGGCTACAAGAAATGTTTATTAAGGTATAACCAATCTGTATAGTTGCCATTATCTCTCTATGTATGTTTAATTTTAATGTCTGTATTTGCCTTAATTTTAAAAATTGTTTTAAAAATTGTCAAAAGAAAATTGGGATCAGACCCCTGTTTCACGCTTAAAACCTACTTCCAACATCTGACCACCATGTTTGTGGTAAATAATATTTAACCAATTACTTGTTTATGTCAACTTTACAATGAGTATATCAACTTAATAAAGGAGCACTTTTATTCCTACGATATATGTCATTAGTGCCATCTATCCTTAACTTTTCTGGTTACAATGAACTAGTTTATTTTGTTCTTTTATTTTGCACTCTTTTTTGTCACAAATATCCTCACCTACAAATAATATGTTTCAGCCAGTATTTAAAGCAATTATAAAAGCGTTTCTGGCAGAACCATCAGAAGAAAAAATGCGAGAATATTCTAAAACACGTGACTACACTTTTGCTTTAGAGAGATTACCACAAGGTAAGAGCGTAATAACTCATCACACCGTAATCGTGTTCATTAGAGTTTTTATATAATAGTTTATAAATATATATATATATATATATATATATATATATATATATATATATATATATATATATATATATATAGTGGACAAAATACATTTTAAAAAAATTCTTTAAAATTTATGAATATATGAATATATTTTATGTGTGTGTTATTAATGTTGAGTGTCTATGCTTTTACAAATAATCTCAACGACTAGTAAGTTGCACTGAAGATTTGTGATATTTTATAAATATTTACATTTTTTTTTTCTTCTTACAGTGTCTTGAAAAAGGAATAAAACCATTCCGAAAGCTAGACAAAAAGTCATAAGAGTGTTTCATTAACACTGCAACCCTAATAAACTGTGTTTTATATTTCTTAAAGTTAATTATTATTTTTTAGGTGCATACGGTTTTCCCTCATATATTCATGAAGACATAATTGAAAACTTTAAACTACTTAAAGAAGATTTGTACTATGAACAACTTGTGGTTATCGTAAGGAAAAGTTCAGTATTAATCCCTGTATTAAACAAATATCTTTCAACGGTTTACGAAACGGGTCTTATCGCATACTGGCAAAGTGAGGTTTGTGTAAGATGTAAAGTAAAACAATATTTTTAGGTACTTTTTCGTACTCACTTCCACTACTTCTACAAACTCTTGCCTGTCTTGAGTTTTTCTAACTAGTGACTGAAAGTCTAATCCAGTTCAATCTTTAATATGTATTTCTGTAGCCAGATACGTATTCTGTCATACGTAGAAAATTATTTCGCCTGTGCCTAATAACAAATCCAAGCTTTGTTTTTCATTTGTTTAACTATTCCTAACCTAAACTTCTTGCTCATCTGGTTTTGTATGTCATAATAAACGCCAAATGAATATTTCAGACGTCAAAATAAACGTAATTTCAACTCAAATTGTGGTTAGTTCCCAATATTGATCGTAAAGAATATATATATATATATATATATATATATATAGAAAAGAAATTTAATCTTTGCAGATTAGTTAAATAGTAAACTCTTAAATATTTCTTGTAGATTTCCCCAATATCTAAGAGTTTACTATATATATATATATATATATATATATATATATATATATATATATATATACAACTATTTGGGTATGCAGCGGAAGACAGGACAAAGAAGTACTCTTTTTAGTATTCCAAGCTTTCGCAATTCTTTATTTGCATCATCAGGGTACTACAATAAACAAAGTTAGTACAAATAACAGAACTAGAATTATTTTGTATCTTACATTAATTGAGGTGAGTGATCGTGTTTAGAAAATGGAATGAACAAAACTCACCTGACTCCTACAAATAAACGGTGAGAGAAGTACCTCTCTCCTGATGCCAACCATAATGTAGCTTGGCCTAGTTTAAAAAATTTCAAACTGTTTGTCCTTGTGTAGTATAGAGTAATGTGCAATTTCATATTTATGACATTCTATGATTGTTGGAAAGGCCAAACTTTAATTAATTAATAAACTGTGCTCAATATATGCTTTTCTTTAATAAATTTAACTCCATCTTTTATACCTCTATTTAAATCCTTCTGAAGAATTCTATCATGTTCCTCTCCTGTGTCTATAGAAGTTATGATATCATCGAGATATATTCCTATTTCAAGGTCTCCAAACATTTTTTCATTCGTCTTATGAAATACTTCGGGACTAGAATTAAGACCAAACAGTAACCTTTTAAAACAATATTTGCCAAAAGAAGTTCATCATCATCATTGGATTTTACAACTCTTCGTGAGTTTTTGCCTCGTTTACTATTGCCTTCCATTGATTCCGATCCTGTGCTATTATTTCCCATGGCCTTACTTCCATCTTCTCCAGGTCTTCCCTGACTGCGTCTTTCCACCTTTTTCTAGGCCTTCCTGTCGATCTTCTACCATCTGGTCTTTCCCAAAACACATTGCTAATCAGTCTGTCGTCATCACTCTGTACCACGTGGCCTGCCCATCTTAATCTATTGGCTTTTATGTATCTTACGATGTTTTCTTTCCCGAAGAGAGTCTCTATTTCATTGTTGTATCTGCTCCTCCATTCATTTGTCACGCTGTCCCTGCAAGGACCATATATAATTCGCAGGATTTTGCGTTCCCATACTAATAGCTTATTGATTTCTTTCTTTCTCAATATCCATGTTTCACTTCCATATGTCACTGCTGGTCGTATTATGGTTTTGTACATTTGGATTTTGGCACGCCTTGAGAGAAGCTTTGACCTCATTAGATGTTGAATGGCAAAGAATGATTTATTCCCCGCCAGTATTCGTATTTCAACCTCCCGTTCTCCTGTGTTTTCACTGATAATTGTTGCTCCTAGGTATTTGAATTCTTTGACCACCTTAAAATTATGATCGTTTATGGTAATGTTTTGTCTTATTCGCTGTCGTTCCTTTTTTGATACGACCATGTATTTAGTTTTTTCTTCGTTTATTTTCAGACCTACGCTTAGTGTTGCTTCTTCAAAGTTCGATACTATATCCTTAACTTCCAGTGTTGTCTGTGCTACTGCATCTACATCATCTGCAAATGCGAGAATAATCTTTGCTCCTCTGGCAGTTATGTCTGGTTTGACTCTGGTATTGATTTTTCGCATTGCATATTCCAATGCTAGGTTAAATAGTAATGGGGACAGCGGGTCTCCCTGTCTGAGTCCTGTGCTTATGCCGAAAGCCTTTGAAGTTTTGCCTCCTATTCTAATTTGTGCAAAGGAATTGTTGACACACATTCGCGCAATCATGGTCAGCTTCTTTGGTACGCCTAACTCCATCATTGCACTCCACAGTTTTAAGCGATCTATGGAATCATATGCTTGTTTGAAATCTATGAAGAACTGAAAAGAAGTTGTAAAGGTACAATATTTTCATACTCTCCGTATGTAGTGAAATATGATGGAAACCCTCCTTGAGGTTAAGCACTATAAAAGTTGATTTACTCTTTAGCTACAATGCCAATTCATCAACAGTGGGTATTGGATATTGATCGTTCGCACAGTGTTCTCAACCGTCCTATTAAAGATCACTTCACATGCTTACTTGTGACAGAAACAAGCTCGGCATGTAAAACTTGATACCAAAAGAAAGCTTGTGATATTTTTTACAAAATACAATACTAATATACAGGGAGTTTCAATTATAAAAACATGAACAAAATTATGTATTTGAAGATAGTGATCACACTGTATATTGTATAACTGGATTTTAAAGATATTAAATTATTTAAAAATAACACAATAATAATTTTATTTTAATTACTTTTGTTTTAGGCAGTGCTTCTATTTGGAAATACGCATATGTCAAGAGCTGTACAAAGCAACACGCGAACTAGTACGATAGGTAAATTAAAATGGACTCACGTAGAAGGAGCATTTGGTGTATTAATATTTGGACAATTAATAGGATTTATAGTATTCATATTTGAACTTGGCACTGCTTGGTATAAAACCGGCAAAGATGCTAATACAAATCGAATGAGAGAAATGTACTCAGATGATTTATTGGATACAGCAATTAGAAAACTACAGTAAAATATTTAATTTTACGTAGTGGTAAAAACATATTTCATTATATAAGGGCACTTACTAGAAATGTTATAGATACACTAATAAAGCAGCATTGAAAAACATCGCCCACTTCGTTTTTTTTTACCTAACAGAAAGAATTGAAAAAATCCTGCTTATTTGATTAAACAAGTTTTAAAAAATCTTTTATTTATACAAATCATATCATTGTTTCTTGATTAGTAAATGTATTATGTTGTGGTCCCTATATTTTATATAAAAAATGGGACTTTTTTAAAATTAGTTTACATCCTAGGTACTATATCATAATAGATAAGTTACTATTTAAATGGAAATAAGCCACAATTAAAGGTTAAAGTACGTTTATTAACGTTTCAACTTCCACTTCGGAAATCGTTATCAAAATACCGATTACAAAAAACGATTTCCAAAGTGGAAGTCGAAACGTCAAACAAACTAACTTATAACCAAAATTTTGGCTGTATTCCCAAATAAAACAGTAAATTCCAAAAGTTATATTTAATATTATGCTGAAGCTATTTCCTTGTGGCATATTAAAGTAATTACTATATAAATGGGAATAAGCCACAATTAAAGGTTATAGTACGTTTATTGACGTTTCAACTTCCACTTCGCAAATCCTTCTCAAAATACAAACATTAATAAATTAAACAAATTTAGTTTTTTTGTTACTTGGTGAAAAATTCTTCTAAAATTTTATCTGACTCATTTATATTGACAATTCAGACATACATTATACATTTTAAAGTAGACGACTTTAAAATGATATTGCCAATATTGTTGAGTTGCGTTCCTGGGACTTTACTTGTAAGATAGTTCATTCGATTACATGAAATCAACTTTAACTTGAAAATATCCGTCAGAAAAAATCATAGCATATAATTCGTCTTTAAAAAGACAAAGACATGCCATGATGACAGTAAAAATCTCCTGTTAGTGATTCCATAGTAAATTATGAGGGAAAAACCAGGAAAAAAAACCTCATAATACTATCCCGACATCGTAAGTATTTGGTCGTGCATTTAGTTTACTTTCAATGTAAAATAATGTAAAAACAATACAATTTATGTTTGTTATTTAAAAAATATAAATGATGTACCCTCTATATGTTACCGACTTCTAATACTGGTATTTTCCTTTTAACAACTTCCTCTTTTATATGGGTAACCAGATCCTAGTACATTCTGCCGAGGAATTTGCAACACAATTCGTCTCATTTAGCATAATTAGAGCCGCTTCTTTGATTTTTCTCTGTTTACCATCCGTTTCTTTTAGGACTATATTTGAGTCATTCCATTGAATCCTATGTTCATTATCCCATGCGTGTTTACATATTTGAGATCTATTAAATTCTCTATTTTTAATATAAGATTGATGTTCACTTATTCTAACATTTAATGGCCTTGACGTTTCACCTAAATAAAACTGATCGCATTCACTAGGTATTTTATAAATGCAATTCTTTGTCCTTTCTTGTTCATTGTTAGGTTTAGTTTTAGACAAGATAGATCTCAATGTGTTTGTTGTTTTGAATGTTGTTGATATTTTTATTATTTATTTTAATCGGTATTTTGATAACGATTTCCGAAGTGGAAGTCGAAATGTCAATAAACGTACTTTAACCTTTAATTGTGGCTTATTCCAATTTAAATAGAGTCCATGCCACAAGAAAAAAGCTTCAGAACAATCTTAATAGAGTAGTATTAAAAATACTAAAAATATTATAGTAATAGAGAAGTATTAAAAAATCCAGTAAATACAGGGTATACCGAAAACTGGAATTTTATCAAAATATGGCTGTATCGTCGAATCCTCAAGGTACCTATACCGACCACGTTACTAACCCGGACGTTTTATTAAGAATTCGAAAAGGAAAAGAGTTGTTAAAACAACTCAATAAATACAGCCAAAATCGGATATCTCGGTCACATGAGGAACAGCGAAGGATATGGGTTGCTGCAATTAATTTTTCAAGGAAAAGCAGTAGGAAAAAGAGAACCAGGAAGGCCAAGAGTTTCCTGGCTGAAAAATCACAACAACCACAAATCTTTTCAGAGCAGCAGTTTGCAAAATACAAATTAATGTTCGCCATGATGGTCGTCAATATCCGAAAGGGACAGGCACTACAAAAATAAGATCGATTTATCCAATCAAATCATCAGTAGCTCCCCACATTAGCGAGATACATGGCGATTATTCAGAAATGTGTCGAAAATGACGGGGTTATAGATCTTATTTTTTAGGAAACATTTAAAAAAACTTTATTATAACTTTTGATAGGTATATTAGGGTAGAGTTCAGCGGCTTAAAAATTTAAGAAGGTCTTACTAAAGAAATACAACTTACTATTTTTATATAGGCTACCCTATATATTTTGATATTTTTCGGTTAAATTTTTAATTCTCTTTCGTCTGATGTGACAATAATGTATTTATATTCAGCCGTTGGGGCTACTGTAATTAAATTGTTTATTTTAAATCACATTAAAAACACTTAGAAACAAAACAATCAGTAACACATTCTAAGATTTTATTATACAGATGCCAATTCTTCACAGATTTATTTTTTTGAAATAAGATCAATCCACTTAAAAAATAGAAATAACAAATTTAACAACAACAAAAATGTTCTAAAAAGCCAAAATTATTTTACAATTAATATATTATCATTTAAATAAACCTACAAACAGCAACAATAAATAACGTAACAACTAGCACAACGAAACAACAATTAATTTTGACAATTAACACCTTTTTCCTACAGATCGTACACAATTGATTATATGCACTAGCTTTATTTTTCGAAATGCTGGATAAATGCTTTTTAATAGTTATTATCTAGTGTTAAAATCAGCTTTATAAATATTGTTTTTTTTTAAATACGCAAATAAAAAATCAGGAGGATTTAGTTCTGTTGAACGAGGGGGCGACCTAATAGGACCATAAGTTCCAATTCACTGATTATGAACTTTTCTAGTTAAATATTTTTTTACGAATTCATAATAAACAAATTGTTTACGCTTGACAAAACAACTAACGTTAACATCGAATTTTCCTTTCCTCCTGATCCCCTAAAACAAGTTGTGATGATTTTAATAATTCCAATATTATCGGTTAAATATTTCTGCACTGGATATGCGAGCTTCATCGCTACATAAAATATTACCTTTGAATAAAAATTTGGATTTTCAATACATTTTCCTATATACTATATACCATTCTGCAAATTGTATTCTTAACAAATAATCGTTTGGATGTAAGTTTTGTCGGACAGATGTACGATAAGGCCTAAATCTATGTTTCCTTAAAATCCTTTCAGAACTGAAAGACCTAACCTATTTCTTTCTTAATTTAACGTAAAGAAGTTAATTCAGATGCAGCAATAACATTTTTTTTGCATTCAATATAATATATATGCATTATACATATTATGTATAATGCATTTCGTATTTTTCATAATTTTCAAAATTCTGACTGAAAATTTTTTTCATAATTCATTTCTGTTGACAATACTTTACGTCGCAACAGTAATTGTAACAGGTAATACAGATGACACAGGTTTTGTTCTATTTTCCATGTCAACATTACCAAAATCTACTACATTAAATGAACATTCTTACATGATGTAATATCGTTTTGGATAAAAAATAGAAGACAATACTACATCGGGTAAAAAAATATAAATGAAAACAAAATAGGCAATAAAAAACAGCCCCTGATCTACTTTTCGCTTTAGACATTTTCTGCCGATGAAGCATATCTCGGTAATTGTGTCTCAGTTCTTTCCAAGATTTCTTGGCTTCACTTCCTACAATAAAATTAGTCATCATTAATAAGCAGGACTATATAAAATAAAATAAAAATATTTTTTTTTCTTTACAGATTTGTCGCGAGCGATTACTCATATCGGAGCATGGGTTATAGTGTTACAGAGTGTGAGAAAGGAGTATTTCAAATTTTATAACCAAGATATCTTCAGCTATTTGGAGGAATATGCAACCTATTTACTTGCCGGAACCTACACCGGATATATGGAAAAAAATGCCGTCGATTTCCAAAATATATGGCAAATCCCTAATACCGTGGGTGCTATGGATGGAAAACACGTAACAATTAAGAAACCGATACACAGTGAATCCTCATTTTTAATTATAAGCAACATCATTCTATTGTGCTGTTGGCGGTAGTTGACGCAAATTATAAATTTGTATTTATCGATGTCGGTTCAAAAGGCAGATTTCCAGATGGAAATATATTTGATAATTGCATATTAAAGAGAAAAATGATGAACAGAGGAACAGACAGCTGCATCTGCCCAAGCCCAAGGGTCTACCTGGAAGAAAAGACATAGTTGTGTCTTATGTTGTTGTTGGTGACGCGGCATTTCCTTTAATGGAAAACCTTATGAGACCTTTTTCTCAGAGACAAGTGATATGCAAATATAGAAACAAGGTAAGTATAACTATTTACGCACAAAGGTATAACTAGAAATATGGATAAGGAAAATGAAAATTTACCAAATTTTCAACAATTACCTACTGCCTTTGCCGCGATCAAGAGGTCTCGTTTCGAAAAGGGCATTTGAAATAAGAGACCAATTAACGGATTATTTTAACTCCTTAGAAGGACGAGTGACTTGGCAAAACCACAGCGTACAACGGGGCGCGTATAGATATAGTTCGACAATTAATAAAACAATGGAACTTGTAATTGTTTTGTAAACGCACATATTAGTATAGTAAATAAATTTTATATCTACTTACACAACAGTTTTAGTTTTTATTACCTACTTTTTTAACACCTTACATATCTAATCTATTTTATACAAATACTAGACTATATTTTATACCATGAACATTGACATACACATAAGGACGAGCCCCTTCGAGCATTCGCGGGTGGCCATACTGGCCAAAGTTCAGGTGCATTATTGGAGTCCTTGTCCTTAGATGTTTATGTCAATGACTATGGACAAACAAACATCCATACTTTCACAATTATATCATCAGTAAGATTAATACAAGTAATAATTACCATCCTTGAGATTTAGCGCCTCTGTGATTCGTTTCCAAATAGAATCCTTTAATTTTGTATTCTAATAATCTTGGTGTTTCACGTCGTATAAATATTTTTGGCTTCGAAGACCTTCAATAAGTTCCTCCATTCGCTCATGTACGTGCCTGCGTCGACACGTGAGAGCAAATGCGGAGTTTAGTCACACACACACATGAGTTCATCCCAACCGCTAGGAACATGAGTGTACCACTGCTAGTCCCCCATGTCCGAAGATCAAACCGGTCCCGTTCCAAAAGAGCAAATCGTTTTGGTCGTCACCTATCTGACCCCCAGGTTTTAACTCTACCCCTCCCCTACGTTTGACATAGGCAGAGGAAGCTTATGAACTATTACGTCGGGCGATTTGGGAAAAGAAAACATTCTCCGTTTTTTATGATTTGTGGTTAGGCAACTTGACTCTAAGGGTAGCTTAATGTAGCTTTTCCCCCTATTTACTTTACTGAATTTATTAGTGAGTTGGCTTTTGGCTCTGTGTTCCGTAAAAATGTGTGTCCGATCAGGGGGTCGGCAGCGTAGCTGTGCTCGGTCAAACAGTCGCCAAACAGTTTTGCTCTCCTTGCCGGCTAAGTGATCGATGGGTCTGGCCATCGAGCCCGTGTATTTCACACACGGCCTCGGTGCTCAGGTTTTGCGGTTTGCTTAGGACGAAGTTGTCTTGGTCTGACAGGCTTTAAGAAATGTGGATCTGTGTCCAACTGATTTATAATGACTTTACTAATTAACAGTTTGATTGTTAGTAGAGGTTTTAGGTGAAATAATAATAGAAGAAAGGAGTTAATGGGTGGAATATGCATTCCCAAGTGTAATGCTCTCACACATTCCGTGTATATGTTTTTTGGGTTTTGTTTTTTGTAGTTTTAACTGGTCAGTAAACTGAAAATAACTAAAGTAATAAAAATAAAATAAAAATAAAGAATGGGTTAGGAGTAAGGGATTATTTTTTTGGTAAGCTAAGCTATTTTTTTGGTTTTTTAATTTTTTTTTTGTGTTTTTGGGTTTTTTTTGACCAAATCTGTTAAACTGTCGTTTGGAACTTTTTATGTAGACATCCTTACTTTACGTTCAATCAGGTTTACCCCTGTCCAGCCGCTGTACCGCTGTCCTGACCCCATTCAGCCAGCTGTTGTTTAGGCCGTCTATGTACAGTCCTTAAGTTTGGGTCGTAGTTTGTCAACCCTCTTAGTAAACGCTTTGGATGGTCTCTGAAATTGTTAAAAAGGACATATGCATGTTCGTTCATTATGTTGAGGACTCTCTTTTGCTGATCTCTTAATCTGGCCAAGATAACTCGTTCTGCAATTTTGCTTATTGATGGTAGTAAGGTGATGGGTTGGTAGTTTTGTGGAAACATTCCGTTTTTGCCCGGTTTCCCTATCATTATGACAAGAAACTCCTTCCACATATCAGGAAAGTGTCTTAATCTTATTATAAGATTTATCAGGTTCGTTAAGTGAACGATAGCTTTCACTGGCAAATTTTTTAAGGCTCTGTTTAAGATGTTGTCTGGGTCTGAAACTTCTTAGCATTGGTCATTTTGATAAGCAGCTCAATTTCCTCAAGGGTGGTGTGTCTGAGTGCTATGGCGCCTTTGCTTCTCCTTAGGAATGTGCTCCTTCTTTCCATTTCTTCTTAAAAGTCTAGATTTTTGTTTGTGTGGTGGTTGTTTCTGCATCCTCTTTCTAGTGTATCTTACATGACCTCAGCTTTGTCTTGCTCAGAATAAACTAAGTCGTTAGTCCCATGTAATGTGGGTAAGACTTTAGAGAGCTTTCAGAACCCAGATTTGTTAGGGTCGAGCTGTTGGATATAGTCGTCCCAGCTGTTATTTTTATGAATTTTCAGCTGTTTTTTGACCTCCCTATTCAGTTTATTAGCAATTCTTTTGTCCTCTATGTTTCTGGTCCTATTTGCCCTTATACGTTGTCTGTTTTTCTCCTGTATTAGAGTTTTCAGTTCATTGCTGATTTCTTGATGTTGATGTTAGAAACTATTCCTATTGCTTTTCTAACAACTCGCTTGTAGTTAGGCCAGCTTGTTTTCTTCTTTTTGTATGGCTACACGTAGTTTGTTTCTACGGCGCCTAGAGTTAGCACAATTAGGTTATGAGTGGAGTCTCCTTCATTGAGTGACTGTATTTCGTGTTGTTGTCCCACGTTGTAAAGAATTGCTATGTCTAAATAGATAGCGGCTCCATAGGTCCCGTGACGACTGTATTATTTTTGTTTTCAAGATATCTATATAACAATCTCTCGTTTATGTTAGTTGTTTTATCAAAACTAGTTAGGCGATCTCGTGTTTAGGTCACCAATTATGACAGTAGGCATCTTAGTCAATCTTAGTCAAAAATGACGTCCAGGTCCTCCGGAGTTTAGTACTGCGCCATCGGTTTTAAATACTGCCACTCGCACTCGGTTCGTGACGGCCAATACGAGTGTGGGCATGTGCGGCGGACGTAAGTGTTTTATTTTTAAGTGTCTTAACAACATGACGTCAACTATAAACATTTTATTTGCAGAGCAGCTAAAATGACTGAATATAGATATATAATATGTCATATCAAGTGAAATAGAATTAAAAATTTAAACAAAAAATATTAAAATATATGGGGTGTCCATATAAAAAATATGTTAGGTATTTGGTATTACATTTCCTTAGTAAGACTCCCTAAAAATGTTTTATAGGCTGCTGGACCCTTACATAATATGTCTATTAAAACTTCTAAATTTTTAAAAAATTTCTTAATAAAAAGATCTATAATCCTGTCGTTTTCATTATTTTTTAATAATCGCCTTGTATCTCGATAATGTGGGGAGCTATTGATGCTATTGAGCTATTTTTTTTTTCTACTCTAGTTTTCAGTATATCCTGCAAAACACCAATTTAGGATACCCTGTATATTACTATCTTCCGGAAAACAAACGTTTAGTTAATAATTACAGTGTTACAATAAAAACAGTTCCAGTGAATGTATAGAAACATCAGTAAATAGGTATATTATTATGCTAGTAAATTTGCTGTTGTTTATAACACTATTTATGTTAGTCGATGGGATACGATATGGTGAGAAAATTACTCATTTATTTAATAATATTGTAAGTTTACTTTTTTTTTAAATTAAGGTTCCTGTGTTACACAAGATTTATGCTACCACACTTGGGCTTCGGAAGGAAAGATAGTCGAAGTTAGTATGCAGTTGGGAAGAAGACACAACCGTCCCCATGAAGATCGTTACAACCGTCCCTACCACCACCCCATTTTGATAATATGACTTAGGATAATAGGTCGTAACCATGAAGTAGCATAACCTATACAAAAACATACAAGCTTATTATAATCTCTAAAATGCGACTTGCAATCAGTTTAGTGGTTTTTGAATATTAGCTTGGACAAACACCGTGCCACGAGATTTATATATATACACACATGATCTGTCTCTGCAGTTCCTTTTTATTAGTTCCTACAGGCACATCTCTATAGCATAAATTTCCGCGTTAAAAATAGTGTAGTGATTACCCAGTCTTTTGCTAAAGCTTGATCTTGATTTCCCTCCATATACTTCAGCGCTCCAAATCTTTAATTAGTTTTAGAGCTGTCATTATGCCAGCATTGCTCTACTCTTATGAGATTCGTGTTATTTGACTTTTTTTCTGGAAAGAGGACGGTAAACAGCTTTTCGAAATTATATTTAGATCGCATTGCATCTGATACCTTTTCCAACTCTGAGTGATTTTTAATTATCTCTCCAGATTTGATCCCGGTGTACTTTTACTCTGATTCCTAGCATCTTATCCGCCTTCTGTATGCTCTTACCTTCACCTCATTCTCCATCCATAAATGTAAAGCATTATCGCCATGGAGGTGGTTGGGGTTGTTTGGTGTGCGATCTTATCTTCTCGTTGTTGGTTTATTCGCCATTTATTATGATGCCAAAGTAGTTGTAGTGTATCACTCCTTCTACTGGGATAAGTAGAGTTACCTTTCTGTTATCTTTTGCTTGCTAATTATTATAAGCTTTGTCTACTTTACGTTTATGTTCAGTGCATATTGTTGACTTTAATACGTGATTTTGTTCATAAGAACTTGTAGGTCTTCTATTGTATTCTTGTAGTGGTTCTATATTGTATTATTTTGCTGTTTGTGCAATGTTATGTGGTTTCTTAAAACGAGTTCTCTTCTTAAAAAGGTTTAATTTTATTTCTGTATTTGCGGTCAGTGGGAAAATAGTCTGATTTATATTCTACTAATGTAAAAGGAATAAGAGGCACGTGATTTTAATTTTAACTGAAATTACAAATAAACGATTTACCCTTAAACCTTATGCCAAATGTACCTTATTATTAGTTATTTAGTATTTCTATATAAAAGGGTAAATTCTGTATATAAGAAATACTCTGCAAAATGAATTTGTACGTAGACGTATTATGCAGCTTAATAATACAGCATTATTTCTATAATAGTCGATGTATATTGATTGTCACAGATAGCGAAAATGCATTTGACTATCATGGAAATATTCCCACGATTACAATTAAACCAGATCGAGACGATTTTAATGCATCCAATCCTTTTCACGGTTACTACGGTTGTAAAAATATAATAATTAAAAGCGACAAGCCGGTGACTACTTTTACATTGATTGAGAAGGAAATAAGACTTAGTTTGGAACGATTTCATTTAAGGAAATACTTAATTGCACCAGGGTAAGTTAAAATTGTTCTTATAAAAAAGCAAGAATAATTGCTATTACTATTCTACTACTATACTAGAATTCCTTTGAACGCCTTTTTCTCTACTTTATTACCAGTGCTTGGTGTTAAAGGTTGTTTTAAGGCTATTGATTAGGTACTTTAAAAAGGAATTTCAACGTTAAAGGAGTTTTATTATTTCAAATGGACAATGGACCCCCAAATACGAATAAACCGCTGAGTGCTGTCATTTAAATGGGTGCGTTTTCAAGAAAAAGGTAAATTTGTTCGTATGCACTACAGTGCATTTGGGTGATTTTTTTTTAACAAAAATATATTAAAAAAACTAAGCAAAAAAAAAACAGGGACATACGCGATTTTTATTTTTTGTCCCATAACTTTTTTCCACGGAGGCATAGGTATAGATACTGCTTTAGAAAACAAAAATTTCTGTTATTTTTCTTCAAAATGACGTTTAGTAGAAGTCTTTAGGATTTATAATGTCCGAGATACGATTTTTAAAAGTTCAATACTTACACCATTTTTGGACAATTTTCCATATTTTTTCGCAAACATTGTTTTATCTTTTTAATTATGGAACAATTATGGGCAAAGTGCTAATTATAATTTTTTTTTAATTATATTTTTTACCATTCTTGTTTGAAAACCTTTTTTCTACTGCGTACAGATTTTTGAAAGTTTTCTGCTCTCCTCTCCCCTACATGGGGGCTTTAGGAAGAAGCCGGGGTAGGAGTGGCAAACTTTTTGCATCTTTTTGGGGTTAAAAATTGACATTCTCATTAAAATTAAGCTTGTTTGTATGTTTTTTAGAGGTTTAGGGATATTCTCGTCTGTGACGACTGGAGTATTCTTTCCTTGTCACAAGCATCACAATTTGACGAACCATATCTTAGTTACTGTTAGTCTTAGTATATTTTACAATAGACTATTTTTAAAGTACAGAAAATAAGCTTTCGTTTTTATTTAGTAATGCATAGACTTCGGCAAATATGCAAATAAAAATGTAGAAAATATGCGCATAAATATGCACGTGTTTACCCGAAAATATGCAAATATTTTACAAAATATGCATACAAATAAATAAAAAAATCGTAAAATAGTAACAATTTTATTTAAAAAAAAAGTGTACATAACTAAATATTTCCTACTATTCATTAAGATTTACATTTATTTTAAGTAACTACATTATTTTTAAGTATGAATAAACTTATTTAGAATTATGGTAACAATAAATGACCAAGTGGTGTTCAAAATTTTTTAACAAAAACTTGTGGCTTCTGTCTGAGTACATATATTTATATATGGAAAAACTTCGTTCAACATCAACTGATGTAACGGGAGCATTTTTCAAACTAACCAAAACATTTGGTTCTAAATTAATTGTTTCCGAAATATTTCCAGCTAGAACACTGACTACTTCAGAAAGAATATGGTAACCTTTATTTTTTTCCATAGTAGCTTCAAATTTTTTTAAAATATCTTTTCCAATATTACCTCTAACGTTCCGACAACATGACCCAAATCCTTTAATAATGCTGTACTTTCGAACAATGACAGTTTTGGTGATTCTAACTGAGTAATTGTTTTTTGAACAAAACTAAAATTTGATTTTATAAATGAAAGTTCTTGTTGAAGCAAGTTACTCTGAAAAGTTTGTTTAGAATCCAAAAGAGATTGGGAACTTTCATCTGTTAACGTATCAATTATGTTCTTTATTTTAACAAAATGATCTGCATAAAAATTAGCTGCTTCTAACCATGTTCCCTATCGCGTTAAAATAGGTTGTGGTGGAAGAGGAATGTTAGGTAGCATTTCTTTATAAAGTTGAATTCTTATAGGAGATTTAAGAAATACTTTTTTGACACTGGATATCATGGTATTTACAAGAGGAAACTTTTTTCGTATTTCCTCTGCAACTCTGTTTAATCCATGCGCTACACAAGTAACATGTATTAAATCTGGGAAAAATATTTTTAAATTTTGTCCTGCTTTCACCATATAAGGAGCAGCATCCGATAAAATAAGCAGTAATTTATTAGAAGGAATAGTTGTCGGAAGAAAAAAAGTTGCTAATGTTTCTTGTATAAAACGCGAAATTGTTAAAGCATTTGTTTTCTCAAGTTGCTGGCATGAAATAAGATGAGATTTTGGTAAGGTATCTTTTTTAAGAACACCAATCAATAAATGAGCAATATACTTTCCTGAGGAATCAGTGGTTTCGTCTACAGATATGTAAAAATAATTATCTGCAATTTCTTCCTTAATATTAATTAACACCGACGAGTATAGCCCGTTCACATTATTTCTTCTTAGAGACCGATCACTTGGAACATTAAGTTTGCAATATTTTTTTAGAAACGAACTAAAATTTACATTTGCTAATTTTGAAAGCGGTATGTTTGCAGACACTAATGCGCGACACAAGTCTTCATTAAAAGTTTCTTGCTCATCTAATTTTTTTGAAGTAGATTGGAAACATTTAGCCATTGAAGTTTGATGTTTTCCTCCTATTTTTCCTTTTTTTGCAATGTGTGAAGCAGTTCTCACATGTTGGTCTATCTGAAATTTCTTCTCACATGCTATCTATAAATAAAAATAAAAACCTTTATTTTAACCCAACCTTTAAAATATAAAAATATACAAGGTGTTTTTGGTTAATCAAATAACTGGTTTGGAAAAAAAACACTCGCTAAGTATTTTAAATGCAGTATTAATCCACAAATTAGTTTTTGTTACTAACCATTAGTACATCATATAACTTATTTTAAAATTCAACAAAAGTTTTTTTTTGTTAATTCAATTACAATAAAAATAATTGTGTTTTAGAATAGCTGACTTCATAAAAAAAAGTAAAGGTGAAAAATTTTTCTAAATAAACACCATTGTATTGTACCATGGACAATTTTTTCTCACTAAAGGAAGCTATTTTTCATTTAAAAACAACCTACGAGTACTAAATTTCAAGTAAATACGTTTATTGGTTTTAAAGTTATTGTTGTTATTAACTAAAAGAATTTAATTTTTTTTAATTTTAACACCCTGTATCTCGAAAAGTAAATAAGTTTGACCCCTCATTAACTATATCGTTTTGTTCAATTTTTCGAGAAGTATCTACAGTCAAACGTTGTAAGTGTCATTTGGAAACACCCTGTATGTATGAAATATTAGATATTTAATAGAAAATATTAGATACTTACAATTTTGCCACAGACTGAACAGTAGATTTTTCCCATATCCATAGACAGCTCTTTATAAGGTTTAATCCAAGTTGAAGCACTGGTTGTTTTAGGCATTATAAAATCACAATCTTCCTTTTTGTTACACAACGAGTGTTTACGCTTTGCATATCAAAACAAAAATGATTTAAAAATCTGAGCATCAAATTAGAAATGTTTAGGTACCTAATTCAATAAACTGGGAGATTTTGGAAAATCCCTAAATTAGGAACAAAACTATTAGCCGTTTACCTGCTGTTAAGATACAATAAATTGTAGATAGATTTGGGGATTAGATCATAAAATGCAAATGAGCGAACCCTTAGCGATTATCCAATAACTGAATGCCTCAGTGACCGAGACTTTTTAAGAATGTTGAGGGCTACTTAAATTGATCTTCTTTGAAATTGTAAATGTTTTGTACCTGTAGAGATTACGTACTTAGATCATTTATTGATTAAAATGACTACAAAATTTTATACAAGAATTGAAATAAATTGGTATGTTTAAAAATTTTCAAATACAGTATAAAAATCTGAACTTTTATGCACTTTATGCAAACTTTTATACAAATATGCCAAAATATGAAATATTTGCATAAAATATGCACAATATGCAAAATATGCAATATGCATATTTGCCGAAGTCTAGTAATGCATATACCTACATTTAAAAGAAAAAAAGTTATAATCAGAAATTAAAAAAATAACTGTAATACTTTGCAAAAATCGTCAAAAGTATAAAAATTTGAAGAACCGTAATCTTGCTTAAAAGTTCGGCTCTAGCAGTCGGACAATACGGACGCGAGTCAGCGAAGTGTACTTAGGTGGGGACAACTGACCTGTTGCCAACGGAGCTTCTCAGCTCCCGGTGTGTAAGACACCGTGCGTGACACAGGCACTTGTTTCTCAAATAAGTGAAGAGTGGATGCGAGGCTGTCATTAAGTTAAACCTCGAGGGGTTGCCTTTATGGGCTCCTCGTAGGAGGCTTTTGATAGCTTCGTGTTTACGAAAAATTCGGGTTCATCTCAGTGGGTCGACAGGGATGACACTGTAAGGCTTAGTAATTTGTATTCTAAGTCGGACAGAAACGGCCCCTGCCTCTGAGGTGAGAGAAACTTCAAGAGGATCCCTCCCTGAGAAATCAGGGAGTGAACTACCGTGAGGTTGCTGGGACGACACCCAGGAAAACCGTCAGGCAGCGGCTTGGCGGAGAGAAAAAAACAGAGTCGTCTGAGTAATAAACTCCAATTCTAGTTTTGAACACTTATGTTCACTGCCTTACGGCAAGATGAGTGAAATTCCCCCCCAAAAAAGTGATGTCACGCAGGTGACATCACAAGAAAAAGAAGATGGTGACTATCCCGAGTCACTCACCCCTACGGTTGCTTCAGCGATTAAGCTATACAACAACTTCACTTCTAAATTATCCCCTGAATCCGAGTTAATCGAAGATACCTCCGATGATGAATCGTTCGTCCCGAACGAAGATGAAGCATACAGCGAGGTGGAAACAGACGATAGCGTCTCAACCACCATGGACGCCCAGTCGGACGAACCCCAGAACGTCCAGTCGGACGAACCCCAGAACGTCCAGTCGGACGACTACCTGAACGTCCAGTCGGACGACCACCTGAACGCCCAGACGGACGCAACATTAAGCGCCGAAGCCCCGCCCCCACTAGATGAAAGTAACATCGAAATGAAAGCCCCCACGGTGGACATCATCTCCATCGTCTACGATGCCGAGCCGGAGGTAGGCAAAAAACAAAAAAGGCAAAGGCCAACTGCAGAACTCTCTGATGAAGAAGAAGTATCCAAAAAATCAAAGGATAAAGACGAAAGCGGTCTTTACAAATCGGTAGACCTGTTAACAGAGCAGATAAGACAACTGCAGAAAGAGAGTCGCCAGCGCGAAAAACAGGCGCAGGCCCAAATCCAGGATCTCCTAACTCAGATGACTGAGTTAAGGAAGGAGAATCAAGAGAAGGACAATGAAATCAAGAAACTGATCGGCCATATAATGGCCCTGACCGAGCGAAATGAAAAGCTGGTACAGGAAGAAAAAGAAAGGGATAAGGCCTTGTGGGAAACTCACAAGCCTAGAGAAGAAACTCCACGCAAGATGGAAAAAGCCACTCCTTCCACGTCTGGAGGCGCAGTAAAGCCGAAAGAACAACGGAAAACACAGGAAAAAGAAACGGAGAAAAACGAAGCAGGATGGACAAAAGTCCAAAAAAAAAGAAAAGGCAAAGAAAGGCACCGTTACTGAGAAACCTACAAACAGTAACGAGAAACCAAAAAAATCTTTGAGTGTTGCAGAAAAACAAACTCAAAAGATCCAAGAAAGGAACGACGAAGCGCTCACAAAAGCCGCCAAAGATCTGAAAAAAAGAAGTGAGCAAAAAGCCCACAAAAACTTGGAGACTCCAAAAGAAACCCAAGTAGAAAAAGAGAACGACGAAACCCCTCAAAAACCTGCCGAGGTTAACGTAAGAAAACCGAAACCTCCTGCGATCATCCTAAAGACGGTCGCAGAACATCAAGCAATCCTGCAAAAAGCGGCAAAAGCAGGTATTATATCAGACAATAAGTTCGCCAGATCTGGTAGAACCATTGTAATAAATACAAAGTCAAGGGAAGACTACCTAGGAGTAGTCAAAATACTAGAAGAACACACACCTAAGGTAGAGTATATTGCCTACCCAATTGACAATGAAAAACTAAAGAGGGTCATATTAAAAGGGCTATCTGCAAATACCAAAACAGATGTAATTCTCAACGAACTAAAAGAAAAAAATGTTGACGTAACAAGAGTCAGCAACATGTACTCTAAAAAAGAAGGAAAACAGATCTTGCCTTTCTTCCTGATCACCCTCAAAGAGGATGACATACAAAAAATACGCGGAGTCACAAATTTGTGCTTCATGAGAGTTCGTTTTGAAGATGAATTCAAAACAACAAAGGACACCCTACAGTGTTTTAACTGCCAGGGCTACTATCATAGTTCTAAGGCCTGCCACTGCGTCTCCAGATGCGTAAAGTGTGGTGGAAACCATCTAAGCAATGATTGTGAAAAGAGCAAGGAAACAGCCCCAAAATGTGCCAACTATGACCAAGCACACACAGCCAACTACAGAGGATGCTCCAAAGCTCCCAAAAAGAAGATCCCTGCCCCCGTAAAACCGGCGAGCAAACCGATCACACCAGCAACAACAACAACGGGCTTCAGCTATGCTCAAGCTGCCAAAACAACTACAGAAGAAGCAGCTCCTACCATGCATGATGCTGCCACACTTATTGCTTCGTTTCATACGGAGTACAATAAGAAGATGATGGAGATGATGTCCATGATGGACCGTGCAACTAAAATGATGACTGCATTCGGAGAAATACACCGACAATGCTAGCGAACCGTACGGAGGATCTACGCATAGGGTCCTGGAATTCCGGTGGAATTTTCAAAAAACTCAACCTCTTGGATGAGATGATCAACAGATTAGAGCTCGATATCGTAGCCCTTCAAGAAACCAAATTAGTGGAAAGGAAGAAAACCAAATTTCCAGGCTACGATATCTACAGAACTGACCACAGAGCGATATCAGGAGGAACAGCCATACTAGTTAAAAAAGGCTTAGAACATGAACACATACCAACACCAGATGGACTGGTGACAATGGAAGCCACGCTAGTCAGATTAAAGGCCAACAACGAAACACTAAAAATAGTGTCAGCTTATGTCAGACCTAACGATTTGATATTCGATGAAGACTTGAGCCTAATCCTCGATACAGAAGAGCCCACAGTGATTATAGGAGACCTTAATGCGAGATCTCCCCTATGGTTCGACAGAGCAACCAATAACAACGGGAGACGACTTTGCGGCCATCTCGAAAACAGACCTAACACCTACGTGATCGGACCAACAGGACCGACCTGTTTTCACGGACAACTCCCAACACATCTAGACATTGCAATCCTACACAACGTGGGTCAACAACACGAGATACAATCTCTAAATGAAGGCGATTCAACGCACAATCTAATCGTCCTGACCCTGGGTGCAATAGAACTAAACTATTTGCAGCCCCACCAAAAGAAGATTACAAACTGGTCAAACTTCAGAAGGGTTTTTAGCGAAAACATCGGTAACATCCCAACAATAAACAACATCACAGAACTAGAAGACAGTGTAACTAAACTAGAAACAACCATAAATAATGCTATCGATGCCAGCTCAAAAATCGAAAACACTACCAGACAACAAGGAAGATTCGGAGATATTAGTCTCGAACTACAAAACCTAATAAAGGAAAAAAATAGAAAAAGAAGAAGAGCCTACCGTACTAGAACTCTAGAAGATAAAAGGATTGCAAATGAGCTAGACAGGGAAGTTAAAAGACAACTACGAGAACATAGAAGCGAAAACTGGGACAACTATATCCAAGAATTAGACCCAAACAAATCCGCCTTCTGGAAACTATCGAAAATACTCCGACAGGACAAGAAACCCATACCTCCCTTACACGGAGAAAACGGGATTGTTCATACGGAGAGAGATAAAGCTGAAGTCCTAAAGGACGAACTAGAAAGAGCATGCAGAAACAACGAAAATCCCAACGAAGACATAGACTTCGAAGAAGAGGTAGAAAGAACAGCTAGAAGATTAAAGAGAAGAAAGGGCAGAATAGGAATAACTCATACATCTCCCGAGGAAATTAAAGAGCTAATTAAACTCTCTAATGCCAAAAAAAGCCCCAGGACCTGACAACATCACAAACAGGGCACTCAAAAACCTACCCAACAAAGCTATTGTCTATATAACGAACATAGTAAACAACATGCTCAAATTAAGATATTTCCCAGACAGATGGAAGGAGGCACATATAATTATGATCAAAAAACCAGGGAAAGATGGCACTTTTCCGCAAAATTATAGACCTATCAGCTTATTATCATCAATAAGCAAGATAGCGGAAAGAGTTATACTAAAAAGACTCAATGAAGAATCGGAAGCACTAGGCACCATACCAGAAGCACAATTTGGATTCAGAAGCGAACATTCATGCGAACTACAAGTTCTACGTTTCACAGAATTCACAACTAAAGGATATAACGAAAAAATGTACACGGCAACAGCATTTCTGGACGTCAGTAAAGCATTTGACAGGGTCTGGCATGATGGACTCATCTATAAAATAAACACCATGGGATACAGCGAGGCGATGACATGCCTCCTTGGATCATACCTAGCCAACAGAAGGTTCAGAGTTCGGACAGGGGCAACCCTGTCCGAGGTCGGGACCCTGGAGGCAGGTGTGCCTCAGGGAGCTGTTTTGTCGCCTTACCTGTACACCATCTATACGGCCGACACGCCAAAAGAACCAGGATCCCTGTTAAGTCTTTACGCTGACGACACGGCAATAGCTGTTAGCTGGAGAAATCCAAATCATGCAGCTAATCATCTGCAGAGAGCACTCAACAGATTCGTAAGATGGTGCATCAAATGGAAAATAGCCATAAACCCAGACAAAACACAGGCTGTAATGTTTAGTCACAGAAAAAGTGTACCGAATCAAGAACTAACAATTGGAAACACCCCAGTACAATGGACAAATGAGGCCAAATACCTAGGAGTGTTACTCGATAAAAAGCTTACATTTACGCAGCACATAAATCAGCAAACGTATAGAGCCAAAGCGCTGAAAAGTCAGCTCTCATCGCTAATTGGCAGAAGAAGCAATTTAAGGTTCAAAACCAAAATTAGGATGGCGAATAGCATTATCCTACCAGTCCTCTCGTATGCCTCCGCTGCGTGGGGACACACCTGTAAAACTAACAGGAAGAAAATACAAACAGCGCAAAATCAAATAATAAGAGACGCACTGAATCTGCCAAGATACGTACCTCTGAGAAATCTATACAGAGACTCAGGACAAACAAGGATCCTACACACAATGGACAAAAAGGCATACGAACTTTTCAATGGACTAAATAACCACCCAAGTAACATGTTGAGAGAGCTGACAAACTACAACGCAAACACCAGGACGGTACACAGAAGACCTAAACAGCAAATAGCCGGTTATAGGGTCCCAAACCAATAAATGAAGAATGAGATGGTCGCAAAGACGTCTAAATAAAAGAATGCAGTCATCAGAAAACAACCACCCAAAAAAATCCTTCTCTTTTAGGACTCTGGCGAGAGGATACAGGTGCCAAGGCACTTAGTTAAGGACACTATACACCGGGGTGTGTGGAGGCCGTATACACCCTGCAATGCACACCCCAACCCACCCACACAATTTAGCATGTAAGAAATAAAAGGGTAAGAATTGTGCCGGCATTTTAAAGTCCCAACGCCAAGGAAGACCCCTCAAAAAAAAAAAAAAAAATCGGTTGTTTTCTTTTAAATACAGTTAGTTTTTAATCAATTTTAATCATTAAACGTTTTAACGTAAAGTCACTTTAAGTTCTCCATATAGAAGACCCCTCAGGCCTTCTATATACCGCTGATGCGGAATAGGCCCTTAAGGCGGATCGAGTGATACTGATCCTCTCGCGACACCCGAGCACTGAGGTCATGTGCGGCAAACATGGGCTCAGTGGCCGGACCCACATCGGACACCCAGCCGGCGAGGAGAACAAAATTTATTTTGCCAAATCGGCGGCTGAGTGATCGAGCACACACTCTTTCCGAACATGAAGTCGACAGCTCAGGCTGTCGACTCCATGGACGGAACACACACGCTACTTTTTCTTTTTTGTTTTAGGGACTCAAGTCCCGAAGTGCAGTTAGAGTAAAATCTATAGAATCAGTAAAGTAATTAGGGAGAAAAGCCTAGATGTGGCTACCCCTACAGTTAGGTGGCATAACCACAATAATTAAAAACGGGAGTTGTCTCATTACCCAAGGCAACTCTAGTAACTTTCAAGATCATAAGCCTCCTCACGTATGTCACACGATGAGGAGGGGTGGTGGAAAAACCTGGGGGTCAGATAGGTACCACTTCGACTAGCGAGGTGTGACCGGTTTGATCTTCGGACATGTGGATCCCATGCTTAGTATGGTATACACATGTTCCTAGAGGTTGGGTTGATCGCTTAGCGTGATTGTGTGTGTGTGTGTCTTGCTTAAAATCAGTCCTAGGATTATTATATCTTACAGTAGACCATTTTAAAGGTACTTACTATTCTTTCCACTCAGTGTCCCATTACTTATAATTAAATTTCGTAAATAAAGTTATAAAACAATGGGGCCCAAAAATGGTGTGAGTGGCGAACTTTGAAAAATCTCGGGTATTGTAAAACTTAAACACTGTTACTAAACTTCATTTTAAAGAAGATGGATAACAATATTTTTGTAAAGCGATGTTTATACGTATACCCCCGCGAAAAAAAGTTATGGAACCAAAAAGAAAAATCGCGTGTATTTGCTTTGTTTTTTGATTATATCTTTGTAAAAAAAAATTATGTTTGACTTAAAAAGGTGACATTTCAATAGGAAATTTAATTTTAAACAACTTTTTTGTAGATAAATATATACTAAAACACACTCCATTAAATGGTATCACTCCGCGGTTTTTTAATATTTGTTAGTTTGTAATTAGCACGTTGCACGTTATAGTTTCTTTTAGCCATATTTTTTTTAACATATTCAATAGTCTATTTGCTAAAATGTTCCTTATCTTATTATTTTACGTTAATGGGAGCATTTGCGATGGTATTTATGATATATTAACAAGTTCCCTCCCAAGAAACTGGTTATCATTTCCTTTATTATTTTTATTTTTTTTTTCGTTTTAAGGTGCTTTTTCGTTTTACTTTTTTTATTTGTTGCATTGTCTATTTTGCAGCTCACAATTATTGTTCTATGACTCAATGTATAAAAGTTTGATTTGATTTTTCATTATATTTTCAGTGGTATGAAAGTTGTGTTTATTATCTTAAAGATTTACACAGAGATCAATTAATTAACGGGATTATTCATCGAGACCTAATCTCTCATCGTATTCTATAGACCGACTGAGTTCACTAGCCATTCGCGTATTCAAATCCAAGCCGCAGATCCAGTTTAGATATTATAATTTTGCATTTGAAAAATGTCTGAAACGTGGCTCGGTCTCGTAGCATAAATTTATTAAAATAGTAGAAACCCTCAATTTAGAAGAGTGATATCATAGTTTAAATGCCGAATATCCTCAAATTTAAATGTACACAGCGGCCCTCGAAAACTGCCTGTTTTCTCGATTGCAATTTGCGTTTCTTCATAAGAAATTACAGAATATATAAAGTAGTATATTTATTTGTGCTTCTCTATAGTAGACTTGACCAGAAGTTGTCGTACAGTGTAGCCAATTCTTGTTCACAAGTATTAATTATGGTCATACAAAACCTGTGTTCTCCCACGAAGCGATTATTACCGTCATAAAAATACAAAAAAACCTGATTTTTTCAATAGTAAAAATTAAGCACAAAATTGTAATGAAATAAATTTTATTTATATGTTCCGTTTCGTTACATATTTAAATTTATAAAATAAAAATCGATATTTTAAAACAATATTTTTCAATCGTTTGGCAACTTTGGAATTAGCGACGGAACTCCGTTTCAATTCAGATCCACAGAAAGCCGTAAAACTAGTTTTTGTCGAGCGAGTGCCCATCAACAATAGTTCATTTACATTGGCATTTCTGAGGGTAGGGTATTTTATGCGATAAGTTTGTGTTATTGATAAAACGTGTTATTGATAATACGAGTGTTATAGTTTGTCGTTTTATAGTAAATTTTTAGTTATATTCTGTGATTATTTTGTTTGAGTTTTATTGGAGTTGGACGAAAAACCGAGTTGTTCCAAGAGAAGACTGCAAAATTCTGATGTTGATTCCAATAATGAAATGCCGCAAAAGAGACGGAAAATGTTAACGTCCGAAGAGAAGATAATAATACGAAACGTTTATGAAGGAATTGTCGGCAGAAAAATGGAATTAAATGTTAGCCAAGCGGTCGACATTTGTAGCAGTTTAACAAAAGTATCCGTTAGCTGTATTTATCGTGTACTTGAAAATACATCGGAAAATAAAAAGCAAGCAAAAGGTAAAACTAGAGGTAGGAAAAACATTGTTTTGGATGACGAGACAAGGAATATTATACGTCGAAAAATTCATTCATTTTATTTTCGGAGTGAAATTCCAACACTGAAAAATATTTCTCAAGAGCTCGAAAACGATGACTCCTTACCCAAGATATCTCGTATAGTCTTAACCAGGACCATGCGTGAAATGAACTTTCGATATGTAAAACTCAACAGAAAAAGTATGCTATTAGAAAAAAATAAAATTATTGTGCGGAGAAGAAAATATTTAGAATAAATACGCAAAATTCGCAGCACTGGACGAAAATATGTTATTTGGATGAAACCTGGATTAACCAAGGTTGGAAAAGGTCATACAGTTGTAAAAGTTTGGCAAGATTTAAATATCAAAAGTAAACGCGAAGCATTAATAGAAGGCTGATATACAGGATTAAAAGCTCCATCAGGAGAGGGACGGCGTTTAATCGTCACCCATATAGGAAGTGATACAGGGTTTCTTGATGATGGTTTTCTTCAATTTGAGTCGAAAAAAACAGGTGATTATTAAAGAAATTGAAAGGGAGGATTCAAGAATGGCTTACAGAAAAGGGGATTGCATACGAAGAATCAATGCTCAAAATTTAGCTACTTGACATTGCACGGTTAAGGAAAATTGAATATCTTATATATGCTGTAGATGAAACTGCAAAAGATTATGGTGTCAAAGTTCTGCGTCTACCACCTTATCATTGCGAACTTAATCTCATTGAACTTATCTGGGAGCAAGTGAAAGGAGAAGTAGCACGCAATAACAAAACGTTCAAATTAAACGAAATTAAGAAACTTTTGATTCAAGCAATCCTCCATGTAACTCCAGAGAAATGGGCTAAATGTATAGGCCACATAATTAAAGAAGAACATCGTATGTGGGAACTTGACACTCATATCAAAGTTTTACTAGAGCCAATTATAATTACACCAGGTGGTGAAGATAATGACAGCGATAGCAGCACTGCATCTTCAAGTTTAGACAGCGAATAATATTTTCTAATAGTTTAATAAGAACATCAGCATAAAAAAACCAAAAACAAAAAAAAACGAGAGGAACATAGTAAGTGTGTATAGTGTTTGTGTTTAAACACATCAAACATTATTTTTATTTTGTTTTTATAGAATTTTTTTTTTATAGAATTTTATTTTGTTTTGTTTTATACTGTTTAAGTGTTTTGTTCATTTTATTTAATAAGACAATATGGCTCTTGGCGAACACCCATTTAAAAAAAGTATCGCGCCACAAGACATACCTCTGGGGTGGTGTGGAAACTGTCTTTGACAATGAAAAATTTGTTTTAAAAAAATTTCATTGTGTAACTCTTTAAGGACGGGTCACGTCAAAAGACGTTTTAGCGTAACTTCCGCGACAGCCGGTTGGTATCAGTAAACTTTCTGCAAAATTACTTCTTTTTTATAGCTTTTTGTTTGTGGCATTCTGTATTTTTTGGGGAATGTAGGGAATGAGCCACAAAATATTTATTCATATGTTTATTTATTGACGTTTCGATCTCTATATCCAGAGACCGTTTTCAATTATACAAATGATAGTACTATTTATTTTCTATGGCTTTTCGCTTGTCGTTCTGTATTTTTAGAAATAATGTTGGGAATAAGCCACAATATATTTATTCAAATGTTTAATTTACGGACGTTTCGATCTCTATAAAGAGACCGTTTTCAAACATACAAATGACAGATATATTTATTTTTCTATAGCTGCTTGTTTGTGGCATTCTGTATTTTTAGGGAGAAGGTTGGACATAAGCCACAATATATCTATTTACATGTTTAATACATTGACGTTTCGATCTCTATTCCGTTTTTAAAGATAGAAAAAAAAAAAAAGAAAATAAACAATATAAGATTATAAAAATATATAATAATAAACAAATAAAATAAATATAACTATCATTTATATCTTTGAAAGCGGTCTTTGGATAATTATAGAGATCGATACGTCAGTAAAAACTTGTAAATAAATATATTGTGGCCTATTTCGAACATTAATATTTGAAAAATAAAATATAATTAACGTTAAAATAAAAGTAAGTGTACGTCAATGGATTTCCAAACGGCTTTCCGCATTTCTGGGCCTTTAAACGATGACTCACTGTCTCAAATAGTGAAATTATACCATACTAATATTCAAGTAAGTCCGACAGATACTGATACATCTTCCCGATTAATTATGACTTTTGATTTATTTACGCGATAGCCTAATATGTACTGATACAATTTCATAATTTATGTGTATATTTTTGAGTTAAGACGTTAACATCAATTGTTTCATATCTGACGTATGTTACAGAAGACCCAGTACATCGGCCTCTAAAATGTCACAACAAACCAATACCTTATCTTAAAATTTCTTTTTTGGTTTAAATTTTACTTAGTCCATACAATTTCCTATATCCTCTCAATGTAGTTTTTCGTCATCCAAATAATACTTTGGCTATCTGAAAAATGATTTCGATGTAAAGCTCAGCAATATGCAACAATTCTTGCCAACTTAACTGGACTGCAAATTTAAGCATAGTATTGCTTGTTTGTCGATATCGGATGTATAACTTTATTATGAGAAAGATATATAATTTGAATTTAAAATCCGTTGCAAGAAAATATTACTCTTTGCAATTATAAATTCAAATTAAATAAAATAATTAATAAATTTAAATGTATATGTCACTAATAAGGGTTTTGACAAAAATGACTACCCATCGTCATTTATAAACATTAAAATAAAAGAATTTCACAAGATTAAAAAAAAAGAAACAAAAAAACACTACAAGCAATCCAAAAAAACTCACAAGAAGTGATTTACATATCACAATACCTTATGTATAAGGCTTATCAGAAAAATTAAAAGGATAGAAAATAAATGCATTACAATAACTTTCAAACACATAAGGAATATCAAAAAATTGCATCTATAAAAGGCCCTGTGAATGCAACAATTTATATGTAGGAGAAACCGCAAGACTACTAAGTGTCAGGATAAATGAGCATGAAACATACACCAAAAATAGAGAATTCAAAAAATCTCAAATATGCGAACATGCCTGAGAAACGAGAAAAAAGTACAATGAAAAGATGCATCAATAATCATGAAAGAAACAGACATAAAAAGAGAAAAGTTAAAAAAGCCGCTATCGTCCAATTAACCAAGAAAATTTAGCAAATCCATCAGCAGAATGTAGCAGGTTCTGGTTGCCAATAAGAAGTCAACAACACGAATATACCAACAATAGCAAATTGATAGAAGGTTGGAGACATATAATCTACAATTATACACAATAAATGTGCAACACACAATACATAAACATATAATCTACATAAACACACATTACACAAACAAAAACACACACAAAAACAGTCAAAATTTGATATCCCGAAGGTACAAAACACCACTCTCAAATATTTTCACAAACACCACAAATGTTTTCAACTAAAATGCTATTACCTAGAAGGTCGAAGCCATGTAAGTCAGCTGTCAATTAAAAAAAACAAAAGCTAGTAAAAACTTGTTGGTTATATATTTTTATAAAAAATTTTAAAACAATATTTTGTTGAAAATGATTTCCGTAGTGGAAACTGAAACGTCAAATATTGGTTAAAAATTTACTATTCATTACAATTAAATGTGGCTTAAAATAGTTTGAAAACATTTTTACAGTTTGTACGTTCTAGCAACTACATACCTACTACTGAAATTATTTTAATTTTACATTGATAAAATTTTTTTAAATCTTTTGTGTCATATATAATTATTAAAGACTATAGGTTCATCTACTATCCCTTAGGAACAATATGGTGGAAGATATCCTAGATATATTTTCAACCTACGAGATTAATTACGTCACAGATATAGTCGGTATTGAACAAAATGGCTTCGGTTCCGAGAACACAAAATTTTGGCGCACCCAAGTAGAATCATACCATCTGTGGACTCACAAATATATGGAACTAGATAACAATTGTGAAAAAGTATTATTGGATATTTGGTATTCAAAAAATCAATCATTTGTGTTTGAAAACAATTTGTATCCAGATAAACTTAAAAACCAGCTGGGACGCGTACTGAAGTTGGCAACTATGCATTATGTACCATACAACATCATAGGTATTGCTTGCTTTTTTATTTATTTTACTTAGTAGATATTGTAGAGATAAGGTGTTACCTTGGTGTTACCAAGGTAATTCAAAATATTTTATAATTTTGTTATAAACAAGCTCTGATTTATTGGTAACGCCACTGATATGAAAGAACTAATGCTAATAGTAATGCTTAACTAATTAATATCTATATTTTATACAAACTAGCTAGTGGTACTGCCTTATATGTAAGACGTATGTAGTTGCAGCTGTATCTAAATAACCATTACCCAGGTCTGAAACATTTACTTGACAACATCTTTGTTTTCAAAAAACTGGATCTTTTCATAAGAAATATTATTGGATGGCTTAGAACTGCAATAATTCCCCAACTTCAAGGTTGGATTCATTAAAATAATTAACATAAAATCAGAAACGAATACAAGCAAAATTGCGAAATAAGTAAGTAAAATTAGCCACAAAACCGTTTAGAATATCCCAGAGTAAAATTTATTATAAATATAATTATATTATATATTTCATCGATAGAACGAAATAACAGTTATTTCAGTATCTCTACTTCATCAACGGTTTGAGCAGATTCCGATTCAAACTAAAACGTCCAACTTATGTCTCCAAAATCTTCCCACTTTCAGTGGTTCGAGCACAGAGGTGCCACCTTTTCTGGTGGCAAAGAACTAAAAATTAGATAATTTGTTTTCTGTCCGTTGGCCTGTCGACAATTTGCAAAAATTAGTCGCTTTTAGCACAAGCTTCTATTGCTCTGATGAAATATAAGTCATATATTATATCATTGGAGCACAAATTAGTCAAACTTTTTACGTCTGAATCATGATCAATAGAACGACATAACAGTTACTTCAGTATCGGTACTTCATCAGCCGTTCGAGCTAATTCCGATTCAAACCAAAAAGTCTAATAATTAATGTCTCCAAATTCTTTCCACTTTCAGTGGTTCGAGTTTGAGACTAATTTGTGTTCCGTTGCCATAATATATGGCTTTTATTTCATTAATTATTATATTCACTAATTTTTGCAAATTTTCGGTAGACCAACGGACAGAAAACAATTTATCTAATTGTTTAGTTCTTCGCCACCAGAGTAGGTGGCACCTCTGTGTTTTGTGCTGATTCGCGTCATCTGTACATGATGACGCGAATCCATGCAGACTCAAGTTGCGACAGCTGTGGCTTAACACTTAAAACAATAAACCCTAGTTTGTCCTACTAAGTGATACTAGATAGTACAAACATGGTACTTAAAAACTAAACCTGTACAAGCTGGTATAGTATTCCAAAATTCTGGAATGAGTATCATGAATAAATGAATGAATAGAATAAGCCAAGTGGCTTTTACCTCTGGTCAGATTCAAACTAGTTTTATTAATTTATAAAGTTGATAAAAAATTTTCAGTGGCCCCATATCAATAAATTCACTAATAGTTAGAACTCGTTTATTACAAAACTCTATACTCTGGACCTTAAAAATGACAAATCTTTTAATCTTAAATTGAATGACAAATCTACCACAATAATTTAACTTACTTTAAAAACAGCATATATTACAACCTGTATATGTTTTTGATATTGTCTATGTAATTATTTGATGGCTCTTACTTAATCAATCAATCAATATTCTTTATTTCATCTGACTTTTACAAGTATTGAAATGCGTCAAATACAATCTATGATCAGTAAAAACTATAAGTACATAAAAACAGTCAACATAAAAACATATAAATTATACACAAAAATATACAAATTGTTAAAAAGTTGCCTTATTCCTCTAACAAATAGAAAGTGTTTACCAGAAGTAAGTCCTTAACTGTTCTCTTAAATACATAAATATTTGACTCTTTAACATAATTAGGTAATTTATTATACAAACGAACGCATGTTGGGTAAGGACCCTTGCCCACAACGGTCAAGTGACGAACAGGGGTCACCAAATCACTTCTGTAACTAAAATTGTAGCCACTCATTAAGGAAACATCATTTCTGCAAATAAAATTGCATCTATGTGACTTTACATAAACAACACAACTGAAAATATACAGCGAAATTACGGTTAAAATATTTAATTGTTTAAAAACTGGTCTATAGGGATCCAAGCGCCTTCTAAACGTCATGGTACGAATAATTTTTTTTTTTTTGAAGAACAAGCACCTCATTAATTCCCGAGCAATTTCCCCAACAAACTAAGCAAGTTTGATAGAGTTTTAAGATATCTAGGGAGACAAAATTCCTAAGTTGCCATAGAACATAACGGTGCACAGACAATCTTCCCACTACATAATCAAAGTAAGAGCTCCAAGACAAATTAGAATCCAGGTAAACACCTAACAATTTAGTGGAGTGGCTATTTACCACTGACCCATTGTCAAGTTTTACTAATAAATAAATAAATAAATAAATAAATAAATAAATAAATAAATAAATAAATAAATAAATAAATAAATAAATAAATAATAGCTTTATTACCCAACAGTTTCCCATTTCTAGGGTAAAAATTTAAGATACATTTTTAATTAGTATACAATCATTAGTAGGTGATACAAAAAATATCAAGTAAAAAAAATAAGTGCAAAAAATAAGTAGGTGAAAAACAAAATAAAGAGTGAGAACAATATAATTAAACAAATCACTACGTATATAAGAAATAAAAAAAAATACACAAAAAAAAAATTAACAATCTAATGTACTCCATAAACCAGTGCGGTATCAACCAGATGATTAATTGAGCATGAGAAAATATCACAATGGTTGCATATTTTGTTATAATTATTGCACATAATATAAATGGGTGACTTCAGTAACATATTTGTTCTCGCACGTGGACAAGTAAACACTATAGTCGACCTGGAAGTAATTCTTTACACATTAAATCTAATTTGACCTAATATATCACTGCAGTCAATACAGTTGTGTAACAACTTATATAAAAATGAAACCGAAAATATAATTCTTCTTAACTCTAAACTTACAATATTAAATGGACCAGGACCATGGACAGGATATACTCCAAATATTTTAAAAGTTTCCGTTGTACTTTTTCAATCTGTTGCATATAACATTTATAAATGGGATACCAAATTAAGCTACAATATTCTAATTTGTTCGCACCAGCGATAGATACAGCAGTTTAATCGGTCTTATATCGCTAAAATTTCTACAGTTTCTGATGATAAAACCGTACATTTTCATAGCATCGGATACTTTCTGCTCAATATGGTTGTTAAAGGTTAATTTTGAATCAAATATAACTCCATAATCTTTAATGCTATTACATTTTTCAAGATCTAACCCCTGAATTACATAATTAAAATCAACCTTATTTTCTCTTCTAGAGTAACTTACTACTTTACACTTATTGACATTAAGAAAAAGTTTGTTTTTTACACACCAAGTATCTATATAATTTAGATCGTTCTGTAAATTTATACAGTTAGCAATTGTTTTAATTTCACAGTATATTTTAAGATCATCCGCAAAACACAATTTTCTATTATTGATATCTAAAAATAAATCATTGATATATAATAGGAACAACAATGGACCTAAATTTGATCCCTGTGGAACACCGGATGTAGTACAGATTAATTCTGATATGAAACCATTATAGGATACAAATTAGTTCCTACCTATTAAATAGCTTTCCAGTAACTTTAAAATGTTTCCAGCAAATCCCAAATTTGATAATTTAAAGAGAAGGTATTTGTAATCAACCTTATCAAACGCTTTAGAAAAATCAGTATATATCACATCTACTTGACCTTGTACATCCAAAACATCTGAAATATATTGAGTTATTATAGCCAAGTTTGATACAGTAGAACGTTTATCTATAAAGCCATGTTGATAAGGTGATATCCATCCCCTAACAGAAGGGTAAATACGGTTATATAGAGTTACTTCGAAAACCTTTGAAAAATTGGATAACAAAGATACCGGTCTGTAATTGGATATATCAGATTTCGATCCGTTTTTGAATACAGGGCATATTTTCGCATTTTTCCATAACTCGGGATAAGTTCCCGTTTTTATTGATAAGTTAAAAATTTTTTGAAGTGGCTTTACAAATACCCGAGAACAATCTTTCACTAAAAATGCTGGAATATTATCCGGTCCGGACGTCATTTTATTTTTAATTCTTTTAAAGGCTACTAAAATTTGGTTTTCTTGAAATTCGTTAAAATTAATAGTGGGTAAGTAGATATCACTACATTCTTGATTATTTAATACATTGTTGTCGACAGGTAAATAAACTTTTTCAAAAAACATCTTAAAAGCATGGATTATATCGCGAGGATTATTAAATGTATCGCCGTTGTAACACATTTCACCTGGGATTCTAGAAGTTTTATTCTTTGCATGAACATATGCCCAGAAATTATTAGATTCGTTAGAATATACCAATGGATACATACTAATGGACTCATCTGCATAGTAGAAGGTGAAAAGGTTACCATATTGGTCTTTGATCCATTTAAGATTAGCCCATTATTTAAACAGTAATGAGTTATACTTTTTACAAGACAGTTTACTTTTTATACTACATGAAAAAAATTATTGGAATTTAGCGAAACTGTGGTATCGTCAGCAAATTGAGTGAAATAACAGCCTTATTGCTGTTCCACGTTTTCTACTCGAACATTTATTGCAGCAGAAAAATTATCTAATGGATTCCGAACCAAACATGTTGAGCTATTGTTTATCAGTTGATTTAAATCATTGACGAAAATCAAAAATAAAAGAGGGCCAAGGATACTTCCCTGTGGAACTCCGGAGAGGACACTTTCTTCTGAAGAAAATATTATATTCCCATTTAAATTGACCTTAATTTTTTGAAACATTTTCCATAAAAAGGTGTGGATCCACTTTAACGCAGTTCCTCTAACACCACTATGATAAAGTTTTTCCATCAGTATTGGATGATTTACAGTTTCAAAAGCTCGTGCTAAGTCAAAAAACAAACAGATAACTTTATTACCCTTATCAAAGTTCGATAAAATATAATTGCACAGTACATATTGCATATACCGGGTAATTATAAGAAATAATCTTATCCCAGAGGCTAGACGCGAACGATCAGAAGCGAACTCAGAACCTTCACGGAAACTAAATTGAGACTTTTCTATAATGTTGTGCTTGTTAATATACGTTTATATATGTTATGAGATACATATGTTAACATAGAATACGGAATCTCATCCAGTCCAGCCGATGATTTTTTTGAGATATCTTTAATTATACATTTTATTTCTTCATCACTAACAGGATAAAGGAAAAGTGAGTGTATAAGCGAAGAATTTTACGTTAACAAAATACCTCCATTCTCTTTATTCTTAACTCATTGTCGAGTAGGCTTGTTTAATTGTAAATTGAAATATACATATTTCCCCTACTTTTCTAATTTACCTTTTCTACTCATTTCAATGACTTGACACCCAGTGATTTTTCCTAGAGGGTGTTTAGCATTTCGGCGTCTAACGTATTTAACTTTCGTTCTTGTATATTATAGCTTTTTTCAAAAGTTGTAAAAAATATACCCTTTAGTATAGTCTGTGCTCTAATTATCTCTATCCTTAATTTAGAGAGTCATATAACCATTAAGGATCATAATAAAGTATATTAACATAAAACAAACAACGTTTCCAATTTTTATTGTTTTTGTTTGTCACCCTAATATGTTAAAAAAATTATTTAGGTTAACTCTTCTGCTTTTCTATGTCCCTCTTTATAAGCAATTCTGCTTGTTAATTGACGGATTGATACCTCTATGGAAGGTTGTCACTCTATTTTTGCGCGGTCGTCCGATACTTCTTCTGCTGATTGGCGATTTATCGTCTGGTATTTTGACCGACATGGTTTCTCCCATTTTGCTTATGTGGTTAATATATTCTTTTTTCTGTCTATAGCCCAGTCTGGTTATACAAAAATCATCGATTTCACGGCAAAATGTTTCGCAGATATCTGAAGCTTTTAAGACATAGGTGGGGGTTACTAGATGACGAATAGATAAAAAGATACTCCTAGTTTTACCTTGCGTTTTTTTTAAACAATAATTTATGGTCAGAATTTGATTTTTTATCTATAAATTTTTTCTCTTATAATTTAAATTAACAATATTTATACCATTTTTTTATATCAAGAATATCTTTATTTTTATGTTTTTTCAATTAAAATTGATAAATAATTTACGGAGATATTTGCAAAAAAGCAGTTTTTTTGCACTAATTTATAAATTTAATTAATTTTTTTATTAACAAAATAAAATGTTATTAATACATTTCAACATTGAGGAATTACCATCTTTTAGATTTGTACGAAATTTCCCCCCGATTAGTCAAATATTTTACAAGTTATTTAATTTGTTTATCCCTGAGGCTAATTATTTAAACTATTGAGCTTGCCCTATGCATGATGCTAGATACATTCAGCAAATTTCATAAGATTCTTTAAGACTGAGACTATCTCAGAAGTTAAATGAATATTGAGTTTTCATCGCAATTATTTACAAAATAAACGTTTGAAAAATGGGTATGTTTTTTACTTATAAACAATTGTAATAACTTCTATATTTTTCAAGCTACAGACTTGTACGTACAACCATTAGATAGCTGGTTAAAAAACTCACATTGAACAAAAAAATAAACCTTCTATGAACAATAGGAACGAAGTTAGCGACAATTTTTTTGTTAATTATATCTCCATTGTTTATAAACATTAAGAAGTAAAATTTGCACAAATTTTGAATGAAAATCTAAACTTTGTATTGAATTTTATAGCTATAAAATTTATCCAATTTTTCGAAACTTAAAACCTTTCGAAAAGTTACTTTCGAAAGATAGACATAGGAAAGTGGAGGGTAAACTGTTTTAGCTCCTCGCTGCAAAATTTAATATTATGGTTACGGATTTATCATTCAAAAGCTTCAACAGTTCTGTAGAAATTTCATCAGGTCCATTTGCTTTTCCATTTTTAGCGTTTCTTATTGCGTATTCTACTTCTTCTTTCAATATGTCTGGCCCATTGATTATCTGAGTTAAGTTGTTTCTATCGTCTTCAAATAATTCGTTCAGGTAGTCTGTCCATCTTTTTATTTTATTCTCTAGATCTACAATAAGATTTCCATCTTTGTCTTTAAGTTTACCTATTTGGCATTTCTTTATGCTTCCTGTTATCTCTTTTAATTTTTTGTGCATATTGAACGCATCGTACTTTTTCTCATAGGTTTCCATTTCTTCACATTGTTCTTTAATCCACTCCTCTTTGGCTTCTTTTATTTCCTTTTTTATGTATTTATTTATTTCTTTGTATTTGTCTGGGTAATTCTTTATCTTTTTTCTTTGTTCCATCAAGTCTAGTATATCTTGTGTCATCCACCCCTTATTCTTTGTTGTTGTTTTTGTAAGATGTTTCTTTCCTGCTGTTTGTATAGCTGTATTTATGTACTTTAATTTTTGGTTAACGTTGTTTGTATCGTTAATTTGTTGCTGCACTGAACGGAGGTTTTCATTTATTTCTTCTCCTGTTTCTTGTCGTATATTTTTGTTTCTAAGTTTATATTAATCTAGTGTCTTTCTGTGTGGTCTTCTAATCTTTTTTGGTCTCGCCTCTATCACAGTAACTACCGGGTTATGATCTGAGCCTATATCAGCTCCTGGATACGTCTTAGTACATTTAACAGCATTATGATACCTCCTTGCTATCATAATGTAGTCTATTTGATTTCTCACTATTTTTTCTTTGGTATGTTGTAAAGATGTCCATGTATATAACCGTGGAGGGGGTAATTTGAAAAAGGTATTTGTTATTACGAAGTCTTCACTTTGGCAAAATTAAATCAATCGATCTCCTCTCTCATTTCTGTTTCCAAGCCCATATTTTCCTACTTGTTCTCCTACCTTACCTTGACCCACCTTGGCATTAAGATCGCCCCAAGACTGACTTAATAAGTGAAGACAAACAACCTGCAACAAAAAGGTTCAGACCTGACAGTAAAGTCGAATAAATGAACCAAATTTTAACTTTTAAACCAATGTATGTAAAGAAAATAAAAAAAGTAAAGTTCAATAAACCTTGCAAAATTTAATAAGGCAAGTGATGAAAAAATCGACTTATTTTATCAAAGCAGTAAGGCAGATTAGATTAATATTGTATATCATATTTGTAAGAAAAATAGAATAAAAATCAATATTGTTAATTATAAAAATACAAACAATTATAAATAATATAATAATATAATATGTAAAAAATTACCTGAAATTTAATTTATAAAATATATAAGTAATATTATAGTACATCCACTAATAATTTTCCAACATAAACATGTCTTATTCTGGTATCAAAGAGACCGCCTTTCAAATCAAGGTTGTCAGACATATTTCCTAAAATTCCTAAGGTTATATTTAAAAAATATTCTCTATTCTCTATTCGTTATTATTCAATTGCTAGTCAACGAACGACACTCTTAAAAAATAATATGAACTTATTCTCAAAAATATATATATAAATTAATTAACTAGGTACTAATATTTACATGGACTCTTCACTAATGAATTAAAGCAACCGTGAACTTTGTATATATTACTTATATTCTAAGTAATTTTCGAATATTGGCAACATTGTAGTCTGGAGAGAATTTGAACGTTCGACGTTGCCCTGTTGGTGAATTTAGCGGTAATACTTTTATAGATATAATGATCGACTTTTAAGAAATCAGACAACTTTTAAGAATCCAAGTTCTCAAAAACGGTTTCAAGAATTGTATTATTTTTTTCCAAATTTCATTGATTTTATACCTTACCTGGAAACATGAAAAATTGCAGATATATTAATAATGGTATTAAGGTTATATTCACTAATTTTAAACTCATGCATTATGGCGGCAACAGCGCGAAGCGCAAAGCCGATAATTCTAATGAACACCTGTTGTCTGGCTAGGCGACACCCTAAAATATTTCCTTTTGCAGAGGCGGGGCTTATAAGGTATAGGTAATATAAGTTATAAGTAATATTATATTTTTCTAGGATGGCATTTTTTAAGATGCATCAACTTCTGTGTTATCAATAAATAATGACAATTATGTTAATGACAGCTCTGAATTAAAAAATAAAGATTTGCACGTACAATCCCAAAGAATAGTTTTAAATATGTATGAGTGTTTGAAAAAAGAAAATATTGGGATGGCTGATAATGCAATTGTTTCGAGAATTCATGTATTAAAAAAATCGGGTATAAGACGATATATACAATTATTAAATTAGGCACAGTTACAGATCATTCCTTAAAACGAAAGCGACCAAATAAAAAATTGGGTAGGATTGACACTGCTGCAAAAGACGTTATTCAGGGAACAGTTTACAATTTTACAGGCACACTGACGATTCTTTTCAGTCCTTCTAATTAATTTCTTTACAGCTATCGCGATGCATCTTGAACACTAGTATTCATTATTATACAGTGTGTCGCATTTAAGATGAAGACAACTCTATATATCAGCTACTAAAATACATACAGATTTGACATTTTGCACAGTCATACATGTTGTTAGTGCACATTTTTTTAAGATAGTCATCTGAAATTTAAATTTTAAACGCGGCTTACTGCGAATCCACAAACAGGGTAAATTTTCGATATTTTGCTTCGCGTTAGAGAAATCGGAAAAACTTATTTGGAAAAGTTGTTCCACTTATTGTAAACGCACATACCAAATTTCATGACAAAATTCGCAATTTTAGTTTTTCAGTATTATTTGTAATCTCGATCCTAAATCTACAATTGGCTGTCTAAAGATGCATCTCGGGACAGCCAACTGTCCGTTTTAGAATCCTGACTACAATTGAAGAGCTTATTTCCAAAGTGTCTTACATCCATATAATGAAATCCATGAAATTACAGATTTTCATACAAATTTAACATACAAATTATACAATTTTACAATTTTCATATGCACTTTTAAATGGTAAATAAGAAGTTGTTTTGGTACATATAACTTTATTCTAGACTTGAAGAAACCTATAAAGTTTAAAAAAAGAAAATTTAAAAAATCGAAATTTTGGATTTAAGACACTGGAAATAAGCTCTTCAATTAATGAAAAAAGTAAAAGTGCGAATTTTGACATAAAACTTTGTTATGTGGGGTTAAAATAATATTTGGAACATCTTTTCCAAATAACTTTTTCAAATATCTCTAACTCGAAGCAAAATATTGAAGATTCACCCTGTTTGTGCATTAACAGTAGGCCGTGTTTAAAAATTAAATTTCAGTTGACTATCTTAATTGCTGGATAGACAATGTTTTAAAATTTTCTGACAGAATGAGCCATTATTTACAGATAATTGTAAAAAAATATTATGGTTTATGTAAAAACTAAATAATAAGTCCAATATTCTTATAAATCACTAAAATTAACAAGCTTTAATTTGAAAGAATTAATTTGTTATTTATTCGGTGTTGTGAGCCCGCTCCCATTTGAAAAAAAAACTGATTCCGTCCTTTGAAGAGTCCTATTCAAAAATGCCCCGTTTAAACAAATCGAAGGTTAAAGGGTGCCGGACATTTTTGCCGGAAACAATTTAAATTCAAAAGATCACCTTTTTCTGCTACGGAAAATATTGCTCCGATTTCTCACCAAAATCAATGTTGATACTTTAGTTTAGATACTCTTGAATCTCAAAAATACTCATTTACATATTTTTCAAGCCTCGAAAATGCATATTAGGTATCGCATTTTTCGGATTTTAAATCGCTTATATCTCCAAAACTATTAACTTTTGAGAAAAATGACATAGATCTTATTTAGAGTCACCCAAAAACCTAAAAAATATTTTTTGGAGCACAAAAGGTGATATTTTGAATTTGTTTAAAAAATTGTTTAAACAATTTCTGCCCAAAAATTGAGAAATTTTCCTGAATATAATTATGTAAAAATTAATAAAAATTATATGATTTTTCTTGAAATATGCGTTTGATAACTGATCCCTTTTCTTAATTTCCACGCCAATGGTCGGCATCGACATCAAAGAACCTCAAAAGCCGACGCTTGGCAAATTGACAATGGAAAAAGTATACATCATTGATATAAAATGAAAAAACATATGTTGATTTTCCGAGATTTTCCGAGATTTATGGGGGGGGGGTGAAAATTATGTCAGCATTATTAATACTGCGACAGACTATTCGAGCAAATTAAAAAAAAAAAAGTAATTATTTGGGTGAATTTTAAATGGACTCAACTTTTCCGAGTTTTCCCATATTTTCCGGCCAGTGAAAACTATGTAGTTATTCATATTTCGACGAGCTATCCCAGAATAAAAAAAAGAGGCTTGCAGCTGCAAAGGAAGCCGAGATAATGTAAATTTTTCCTACGTGTTGCAATTTGAAGTTCCGATGCCGAAAAAAAAACGGAGCTGAAACAGATATCCTCTCCACTTTCCTATGTCGATCTTTCGAAAGTACCGTCGTTTCGAAAAATTAGATAAATTTTATAGCTATAAGTTTCAATATAAAGTTTAGATTTTCATTCAAAATTTGTGCAAATTTTACTTCTTAATGTTTATAAACAATGGAGATATGATTTTTTTAAAAATAGTCACTAACTTCGTTCCTATTGGTTATAGAAGGTTTTTTATTTTTTAATGTGAGCTTTTTACCAGCTATCCAATGGTTGTACGTACAAGTCTGTAGCTTGAAAAATATAGAAGTTATTACAATTGTTTATAAGTAAAAAACATACCCCTTTTTCAAACGTTTATTTTGTAAATAATTTCGATGAAAACTCAATATGCATTTAACTTCTGAGATAGTCTAAGTCTTAAAAAATCTTATGAAATTTGCTGAATGTGTCTAGCATCATGCATAGGACAAGCTCAATAGTTTAAATAATTAGCCTCAGGGATAAACAAATTAAATAACTTATAAAGTATTTGACTGATCGGGGGGAAATTTCGCACAAATCTAAAAGATGGTAATTCCTTGATGTTTAAATGTACTAATACCATTTTATTTTGTTAATAAAAAGTTAATAAAATTTATAAATTAGTGCAAAAAAACTGCTTTTTTGCAAATATCTCTGTAAATTATTTATCAATTTTAATTAAAAAAACGGGAAAATAAAGATATTCTTGACATAAACAAATGATATAAATTTTGTTTATTTAAAATATAAGGGAAAAAATTTATAGAAAAAAAATCAAATTATGACTATAAATTATTGCTTAAAAAAAACGCAAGGTAAAACTAGGAGTATCTTTTCATCTATTCATCATCTAGTATCCCCCACCTATGTCTTAAAATCTTCAGATATCTTCGAAACATTTTTCCACCTTTTTTTTTTAACCAGACTGGGCTACTAGTGTTTCGATAGTTTATGCACTGTATATTATATTTTCTTTTAATGTCTTTATTTCTCTTGCGATCATCCCAGTATATATTGTAATTCTTCTCTCATGTCCGTCGGTTTCAGTAAACTTTTTATTGTGGCTGGGTCTGGTCTTTTCTTCCTGACTGATTCATTCCTACCGTTTCTCAACCAATCCCAAGGTTTTTATTACTCTGTTTATCGAAAACCCACCTATACCAATTGTTACTTGCACGCTAACTCTCATCATCCACCTTCACAACATAAGTCATTAATATCCTTAAAACAAGCCCTCATCCAAAAGGGTTACCACGAAAATCACATCAAAAAGGGCGTCCACAGACATCATTTTTTCACTAACTCAAACAATCATTATACTAAAGCTTTTCTTCCTTACATCAAAGGTATCATTGACAAAATCGACAAAATTTTTAAATCGTGAGGAATAAAGACAATATTTACCTCCCAAAAAAACTTTCATCTCTTGTGAGATCAATCAAAGACAACGTTCCAAAAGAACAACACGGAGTTTATGAAATTTCTTGTGCAGACTGCCCTTGATCTTATATAGGCCAAACAAATCATAGAATCCAAAATAGGATTTATAAACATTTAGGTCGTTTATAAGTTTTTGTGTTCTGAACGATTATTAGCAATCAGAACGATGTCGTCTACAAATTTTAGTTAGCTCAGGTATTCTCCATCAATGTATATGCCTCTATTCTGTCAATTTATTTTGTTGACTATGTTTTCTAGAGTTGAAGTAAAGAAATTTGGTGATATTGCGTCTTCTTGTCGGATGCCTCTGGTAGTGGGAAATTCTGGTAGTGTTTTCATAAATTTTTATCTTAGATTTTGCTTGTCTGTGCATATTTGTTAAAGTCTCTATGTACGGTTTGTCAATGCCTTGATTAGTCAAAGCTTGTATTACTGCCTTGGGATATATAGAATCGAAAGCCTTCTTGAAATCTATGAGAGTTAATACTAACTAGGTTAATAGTTCCCGAAGCGTATGGATATGATCCAGGGTACTGAATCCACTTCTGAAGCCAGCTTGCTCTCTTGGCTGTGCAGCATCCAATGCATTTGTTAATCTGTTGTTGATGATCTTTGTTAATATCTTCTATATGATTCGTACTTTACTTTTAGGTCTGTTTTCTTATAGTTTTTTCTGTTTTCGATTTCATTTTCTACCAGTATTTCAATGTATTTTCTCATACCTTCCTTATTACTTTTCCTTATTGTCTTAGAAAGTTCTGTGTACTGTATTCCCTGTATGTTGCTACTTACTTTCATTTTTTTTCTTTGTTTTAGCATTATTTGGATATATTAGACAGTTTACTATATTTATTTTATTGTTGCTGACCGATTTCTTTGGCGCTATCAATGATGATTTCCATGAATTGAGAAAACTAGACCTTTTATTACTTGATATTAAAAAAATTGTTAAAATTATTTGAGTTTGCAGCAATGTTTCCAATATATATGTCCTACTGTATATAAACTTTTTGACATGTACCACATAAAATTTTATGTAAACTTGAATTTCGGATTCTATTCTCGTTTTTTGTATTATTTCCATTGTCTATCCCAAAAAGTTGTTCATGTTTTGAGCAGTGTTGGCATCTCTTGTCTCAAGGGAAATTTTCAACTTTATATATAAGTGCACCTACTAATCCATCTATTAATAAATCATGTTTTTTTTTGTTTAGAGGGTTTCACTCCCGAAGAATATAAAGGAACTGAGTCATCTGCTTTAAAACTTTTTGCCCAAGAAGTGAACACTACTTACAAATTTTTAAATAATAATAACGAAGAAGAACGATGGGGAGACATTTACGAAAATTGGACCGGAGATGGTTTGCTGGGTCTCGTTGTCGATGATACAGTTGACTTTACATTCTGTGAGTAGAAGATACGTATTTAAATATACTGATTTTACCGCAAGCGAACGATTTAAAGTAAATATCAGCGACATAATTAATTTTTGACTGGCAACCCATTATCAATATATTCTCCTAGTTTCAGATACAAATTTTTGTATTATAATTTTGATAAATATTGTATAGCATGCAATGGAAATTCTAGTTGACAGTTTTTAATTTGGGTTAATTATACACAGTTATCTGACAGACTTACATTTTTGAGAACTGAGAACTAAAATTTTCCACAATAATAATCAGTCATAATACAAATATTAAAAAATAGAAAAAAAATACTATTATATTTAAATACCTAACTGTTTAATTTCGGTATAGAAAGTAGTAAATAAAACTTAAAGAACAATTAACGTTCCTTCTAATTACGTCATAATATATAAGGAGATCTATTTGAAAAAGTTGAGAAATTTTTAAGTTAGTGTTTTGAACGTTATACAGGGTGTCCCATAATTAATTGGACATTAGCTAATGGGTGATAGTTGACATCAAAATAAAGCGTTTGAACTCAAATTGCTTAGGAAAAATGTTGCTAGTTTTCGTTCTACAGGGAGATTCATTAATATTTTTTTATATTATTTTTATGGATATATTAAAAACTATTTAAACGATTTAGGTGAAATTCGGTATCTTGCTATTATTTAGTATGCTTAATAAGAAAATGATATTAGTTTTACCATTGACACTAGGTGGCGCCACCTACTGTAACATTGGTTTATTAATGGGGCCATAATTTTTTGTCCGCCCTGTATAAACATTCTAGGAAAAAAAACATGAAATAACATTCAATTCTACACAAAAAAGGTATTCTTGTTTCAAATCAAAAAAGTACACCGTTTTCGAAATAAACGTATTTTGTTTTTCGCAAAACAAGCAGGTACCTAGGTATGCTGTGAACTTAATGGCAAAGTCAAAGCGTAAGTACGAATTTGTTTACTATTTGTTGTCAAAGTGCAGTGCGAGTCTATTATTAAAAAAGAATATGTGTGTACTTTGTACGCAGGTAAGAAGTTATACTTCTATTATATGACTTCAACGAAATTACTATATTTTAAACAGTTTATTTGTGTTTTATTTAAATATTAAACTAATTTTAATACTTACAAGTTTCCTAAAAATTTTCTTAAATAATACCGAAAATAAAAAAAAGTAAGCAAGGCAATAACATGACATGTTATGTTCCTAAGCGGTCACCCATCCAAAGTATGATCCCGGTAGACGCAGCTTGACTCCCGTTTTCGAGCGACAACTGGTGTAGCCAGTGTGCTATGGCCGTAAAATTCATACTAAAGTGAATTATTTTGACAGATTATATCTACAAATAATATTAAGATTGCCTTTTAATCTTCTTATCATCATATTTTAATATCTATTATCCTATATCCGACGAAGACAAATTCAAAGACACAAAAATTATAAAATATATTTTTTTCACATTTTATTTGCACTGATACATACGTAAATTCAAAGATTTAGCAGCTAGCACATTTTTATAAAAATTCACTCTCAACATTTTTCCCAATTGCACCTAAAGAAGTATAACTTCAAAAACATGAACTAACATTCAATTCTACACAAAAAAGTCTTCTTTCACATAAAAAAGTACACCGTTTTCGAAATAAACGTATTTTGTTAATGATGCATGTCTCTGTTTAATTGTTTGCAAAACAAGAATGCTTTGAACTTAATGACAACGTCAAGACGTAACTACGAATTTATTTATTATTAGTTGTCAAAGGTAACTACGAATTTATTTATTATTAGTTGTCAGAGTGCAGTGCGAGTCATTATTTGTCAAAGTGCTATTAAGTTTTTTATAAACCACTTAAGATAAAGGAAAAATTCCACGTCATAGTGAATTTTCTAATGTAGAAATGCGCGATATGATCTGTTTGTATGCCCAGGAAAATTTTTGTTCTCGTAAAGCAGCTGAACTCTATTTCGAACTTTATCCCGATAGAAGGCAACCAAACCATAAAACTATTAGATCATTGTTCGACAGATTAGGCGAAAGAGGGTTATTTCATCCCAAAAACAGGAATGCTGGAAGACCGAGAGTAATTGATGCGGATATGGAGGATGAAATTGTTGTGCGTGTTGCAGAAGATCCAGAAACCAGTACAAGGCTTGTTTCTGCGGCCACTGGTATAAGCAAATCTACGGTGTCAAGAATAATACGGACAGAAAATCTGTATCCGTATCGTTTTACTCCAGTACAGAATCTTTTACCACAGGATTTTCCAGCAAGGCTCCGATTTAGTCAGTTTATGATGGGGCGGCATTTAGACGATCCAATGTTTTATAACAAAATTTTATTTACCGAATGAAGCCACATTTACTAGAAGGGGTGTATTTAACTGGCGCAATAGCCATACCTACGCGACAGAAAATCCTCATGCATTTCAAGAACATCATTTTCAACATGAGTTTTCCATAAATATCTGGTGTGGCATATTTGGGGATTGTATTGTATGACCATTCGAATTACCAACTAGGCTTGACAGAGTAACGTATCTAAATTTTTTGAGAAAAGATTTACCAACTCTTTTAGAAGACATACCTCTAAATTTGAGACGGAACTCTTGGTACATGCATGATGGTGCACCACCACATTATAGCCTAGAAGTTAGAAATTATCTAGATGAAATTTATCCTCAAAGGTGGATTGGTAGAGATAGTGTATACCCATGGCCAGCACGCAGTCCCGAACTAAATACCCTAGACTTTCACTTGTGGGGCTACCTAAAGTCACTTTTTTATAAAAAAAATAAATAACCGTCAAGAGTTATGGCAAAATATTGTAGAGGGAGTTAACGTAATTAAGGCCCAAAGAAACTCATTATTTAAAATAAGACAAAACTTACACAAAAGATTTAGATTATGTAGTTTATCTAATGGTGCACATTTTGAACACTTATTGTAATTTTTTTTCGTTTCGTTTTGAATTATTCACTTTGTTAATTGTTTTATATTCACTTCATTGTTTAATTTAATTTCTGATTTTTTTTAAATTTGTTACTGAGTCAAAGGTTTAATAAAAATAATTGTTTTAATCATATGCATTTTGTTTGCAAAAATTTTCTACTACTAATACATTTAATACTCACTTTTATTTAAGACCTTTTGAATAATGTTTGAATTTACATAAGTTTTTGTAAAATTTTTTTATTTTATGCACGTCTCTAAAAAATACGTTTATTTCGAAAACGGTGTACGTTTTTGATTTGAACAAGAATACCTTTTTTGTGTAAAATTGAATGTTATTTCATGTTTTTTTCCTAGAATGTTTATACAGGGCGGGAAAAAAAATTATGGCCCCATTAATGAACCAATGTTATAGTAGGTGGCGCCACCTAGTGTCATCGGTAAAACTAATATCATTTTCATATTAAGCATACTAAATAATAGCAACATACCAAATTTTACTTAAATCGGTTGAATAGTTTTCAATATATCCCTAAAAATAATATAAAAAAATATTAATGAATCACCTTGTAGAACGAAATATATGTTTTTGAAGTTATACTTCTTTAGGTGCAATTGGGAAAAATGTTGAGAGTGAATTTTTATAAAAATGTGCTAGCTGCTAAATCTTTGAATTTACGTATGTATCAGTGCAAATAAAATGTGAAAAAAATATATTTTATAATTTTTGTGTCTTTGAATTTGTCTTCGTCGGATATAGGATAATAGATATTAAAATATGATGATAAGAAGATTAAAAGGCAATCTTAATATTATTTGTAGATATAATCTGTCAAAATAATTCACTTTAGTATGAATTTTACGGCCATAGCACACTGGCTACACCAGTTGTCGCTCGAAAACGGGAGTCAAGCTGCGTCTACCGGGATCATACTTTGGATGGGTGACCGCTTAGGAACATAACATGTCATGTTATTGCCTTGCTTACTTTTTTTTATTTTCGGTATTATTTAAGAAAATTTTTAGGAAACTTGTAAGTATTAAAATTAGTTTAATATTTAAATAAAACACAAATAAACTGTTTAAAATATAGTAATTTCGTTGAAGTCATATAATAGAAGTATAACTTCTTACCTGCGTACAAAGTACACACATATTCTTTTTTAATAATAGACTCGCACTGCACTTTGACAACAAATAGTAAACAAATTCGTACTTACGCTTTGACTTTGCCATTAAGTTCACAGCATACCTAGGTACCTGCTTGTTTTGCGAAAAACAAAATACGTTTATTTCGAAAACGGTGTACTTTTTTGATTTGAAACAAGAATACCTTTTTTGTGTAGAATTGAATGTTATTTCATGTTTTTTTTCCTAGAATGTTTATACAGGGCGGACAAAAAATTATGGCCCCATTAATAAACCAATGTTACAGTAGGTGGCGCCACCTAGTGTCAATGGTAAAACTAATATCATTTTCTTATTAAGCATACTAAATAATAGCAAGATACCGAATTTCACCTAAATCGTTTAAATAGTTTTTAATATATCCATAAAAATAATATAAAAAAATATTAATGAATCTCCCTGTAGAACGAAAACTAGCAACATTTTGCCTAAGCTATTTGAGCTCAAACGCTTTTGATGTCAGCTATCACCCATTAGCTAATGTCCAATTAATTATGGGACACCCTGTATATTAAATATTATTTTATCCACAAAATGTTAGTTTTATTAAAATGCACGATATTAAAAAAATTGTAAAAAACAAAATGTGTGCACTTTTACTATTTATAAGATACAGGGTGTCAAATATAAAACTTTTTCAAAATAAAATTGGTAGCGTATCGTTAAACACTCGGCATAAGGTAGCACAATCTTATTTAAAGAATTTTTAAGAAATGTTCTAACGGAATTAATAATAATACACAGAGCGTTATAAGCATTAGAGTATTATATTAAAAATAAGGAAGTTTTAGTCAACTTTCGCTATAACTGAAAGTGGTAGGAGGCTCTAAATAATCTAGAAGTTTATCCAAAAACCCCTTACCATAATTATTTTCAGATATTAATTATGTCACGTAATTTATAAAATAAAATTTTAATAACATTTCGTCTTGAAAAAATGAAGTTTTTTTACAACTTATCTTTTATTTGTACGTTGTAGTTAATACTATTATTAAGTTTCTCTGAATCGTCTAATTAGAACTCTACCAAATCACTTTGTATAATAAATTTAATCCTTAGCTGCTATGGGTCCTTGGGGACAACTACATCCTTACGTGGATTTTTCCGTAACATTTGAAAGATCCGGAATCACTTGTATCGTACCAGCACCAACGTAAGTATCTTTTCTTTTAAGACTTATACTTTTTGTTATATGGATACTACATGTAAAACTAGTCTAATGATAGCTTCATGAACATGTAAAACTACTCTAATGATAACTTAATAAACATTTAACCTCAACATTTGTACCAACGCTTGGAAACGTTACAGGATTTTATTTTGTATCTATATATGTTCAATAATTTCTGTATATTCCTAGCACTTTAAACCGAACAAAAGTAGTAAAAACTAAAAATGTCATCATCACTGGTATTACAGTATTAAAGTAGAGCTTGGACATTCCTAAATCAAAGAAGTTTTTCATTTAGTCGTATTCATAGAAAACTGTTAACAATTTGTCACACCCATTTTTGTTAGTCCTCAGCAACTGCATCTTTCCATTAAAGCTTTGGACCACCTCTACCTCTACTTTTACTGGGCTGTGACATAGATAAGATAAGACAAGAGAAGATGTGACAAGACTCGTCTGGAGGGGTTGTTTAGCTGTGATTGTGCTAGATATCCTATCAATCTCAGTTTTCTTATTTTTAGAAGAGTTCTCACCTCTTGTGTACCTAATATGTAATTGTATCTTTTATACATTTTAAAATTGTGCTGCTTCATACATTATTTTAATATATGTCACCAAATATTTCTTTTAGGATCCGTCGTACAAACACGAGCAAAAGATTTTTATTTACTTGTGTTTCATGTTAGCACAGTAAAATAAGAGTAACTTTTGATTTTTCGTTTCTCTCAACACAACCGTGTTTTGTATAACGGTGTTTAGATCAAAACCGAATTTGGTTTCGAAAATTACTCTACGATTTTAAAACTTGTTTAGTTTGTTTAAATTGCATTTTATGCCTTATTAGTAATAACGTTTTTTTGTTGTTTGAACCCGTTTAGATGTTTTTTAGATGTTGTTTTTGTTATTAATGAAAAATTGTGGCTTGGTATAGATTTAAGTTTATTCTGGTACTGTACCTGAATATGAGGTCGGCTGTGGGTTTTTGTATTATCTCCTGTTTAAAACTTGCAATAAAAAAAATATGACACCAGAAATATGGCACAAGCTGTTACTTAACAGGAAGATGGCCGGAGCATTCGGTACATCGCAAATGCTTTAGAAATTTCTCGGACTACAGTGTTTGATTCAATACAAAGATTTCGAGAAACAGGACAATACACCTGGAGACCAGGTTAAGGTAGATGAAGAACCACAAGTCAAGCTGAAGATCGCTTTCTTAAGTTACAAGCGTTACGCAATCGTACATTATCAGCACCAGTACTTGTTCATTTAAATGATGTCCATAGAAATACAGTTTCCGTTAATAATTCGGAAATAATACAGTTCGAACTACCATTCGAAAACGCTTAAATGAATATGGATTAAGGTCCAAAATACCTGTCATGGGACCTCTATTAACTGCAAATCATCGGAGGCAATGTTTACACTTCACTCGCGAACATCTTAATTAAGGTGTTGATGAATGAAGTGCTGTGCTTTTCATGGATGAATCAAGATTTAACAGATACTCATCAGATGGGCGACCTAGGATATGGAGAAGAGCTGGTAAACGTTATCAGCGATGTTGTTTTACTCTGGTAGTTTAATTTGGTGGAGGTGGTATAATGCTATAGGGAGAAAATGCCCTAGAGGCTTATACAGAACTTGTTTGAAAGTTCATGTAAAGGCCTTTGACGGGAGAATAACACGGGATTACTTATATGACGTTGGGATTCGTGTATTACCATGGCCCCCAAGGATTGCAGACTTAAATCCAATAGAGCATGCATGAGATATTCTATGACGACGTATTTGACGTAACCATGGTGAGATTGAAATGGTAGCAAATCCCTCAAGCAGACTTTGCTGCCTTAATCCGAAGTATGCCTGATCGAATGAGAGGCGTAATTAGGGTTTGTGGAGGTAATACACTCTACTAAATATGGTTTTCCATAAAAGTGGTTATATTAAAAAAAAATTTTTGTTTCTTTGCAGATTTTCAAATTTTTTAAATTGTTTATTGTTTTTTCTGTGTAACATTCTTGAATTGTAATAAATTTGACTTTTAAATTGTGTTTATTATTAAATACTCAATTTGGAACATCTTAAACTTTTTTAAACACCAGTTTTTAGGAAAAATCTGAGTGTCCGGTTAATTTTGCACTCGATTAAATTTTAAGCCTTGCATTTAATTTTTTTTATTTATTTCAGTAGAAAATTATCCTTTGGTTTCGATTTTTTAACGATTCAAAACTAAAAATCTAACAAAAACATAATTATATAAATAACCATTTTTTTAGGCTAGCTGCAGGATGGCTTACACCATGGTATTCCTATTCTAACAGCATGTGGAGTTTAGTAGGAGCTAGTTTTTTAACTTGCGCTTTTGTGCACTTTCTCATGACTTTGTTAAAAACAAAAATGTTAATTAACAGGTAATTAAGGATATGCTTATTACTGTTGAATTTTAAATAGCAAGGACAATTCAGTTATGAAGGTAGTAATACGAAGCAAGTGATCAAAAATAATAAAAAATATTTTTGAAGCTTCTATACTGGCGTTGTAGTACTTTTTCTCTATTGTAAAATTCTGAGGCGAGCGTCACGGAACTAGCGCCACAAGATGGCGTCACGAAATATGGGTTTTCACAGCGATTCACTGGTGTTCATCAAGTACGCTTAAATTAAAATCTGCATAGAAAATAACTAACAAAATACAGACATTAAATGAAAAGTAAAATAATTAAAATAATATCTGTCAATATAAGATGTAGTAATACAATCAAAATAGAAAAATTAAAGATCGATACTCGAATTCGATTCGTAACGATTCTCGAACGGTCAACATTTAAAAGTCATCGTAAATATCGTTCAATTAATAACAAAATTCCGCGTATTTCGACTGCTTCATAGATATCTCGGTCTAGTGACTATATTTTATGGGGCGAACCTATATCCAGCTATTTGGTGTTTTGGCCATCTGTGTACCATTCTTTTACTCTATTTACTCTATTAAATATTATTAAAAGGCGTAAACTAGAATATCTTGGACATATAATCAGAGGACCAAGATATGAGTTCCTTCGGCTAATTCTCAACGGTAAAATCGAAGGAAAGAAATGGATAGGACGGAAGAAACTCTCTTGGTTGAGGAATTTGCGGCAGTGGACAGGTTTGACAGCGGACCAATTGCTACACGTAGCGCAAGACCGAGATCAGTATAAAAATATTATAAGCATGGTAGTCACCGACGTTCCGTAGGGATATGGCACTCTAAGAAGAAGAAGTACCATTCCTACGTTTTCGTCATATTCTGTTAGCTCTCTCAGCTTTCTGTTGGGGTGGTTCCTTATTTCATGAAAGGTCATGTAGGCTTTTTCATCTATTGATTTTTTCCTGTATGGTGTCCCGATAAATATATCTTAAGGGTACGTAGGTTGGAACATTGAGGGCTTTCCTTATTAAGTAATTTTGGGCGGTTTGTATTTTCTTCCTTTTGGTTTGGCATGTGTGTCCCCAAGCCACAGAAGCGAATGGGAGAGTGGGCAGGATTATGCTGCTAACCATTCTGATTTTAGTCGTAAATCTTAATTTACTTCTCCTGCCTATTAGCGAGGAGAGTTGGCTACGTAGTGTCTTAGCTTTCGGTCTACCCATCCTATGCTGGAACATGACGGCCTATATCTTGTCGGGGTTGAGAGCTATCGTCCATTGTATGCACCATTCATGCATTCGGTTAAGAGCATTTTGTAGATTATTCCTGGCGATATCCGGATTCCTACTGCTGGCTGCTCTTGCAGTGTCGTCAGCATACAGACTTAACAGTGATCTCGAGTCGGTTGGTGTGTCGGATGTATATATAGTATACAGGTACGGCGAAAGCACCGCTCCCTGCGGCACACCTGCCTCCAGAGTTCCGACTTCAGACAGGGTGGCCCCTATGCGAACTCTGAATCTCCGGTTTGTCAGGTATGACGCAAGAAGGCATGTCATCGCCTCGCTGTACCCTATATTGTGCATATTATATATCAATCCTTCGTGCCAGACTCTGTCAAAGGCTTTACTGACATCGAGGAAGGCAGCTGCTGTATACATCTTCTCATTGAAGCCCTTGGTGATATATTCTGTTAGTCTTAGTATCTGTAATTCGCAGGAGTGCTCAGATCTAGAACCAAATTGTGTTTCTGGATTTGTTCCTGTTGCTTCTGATTCCTCTTTGAGTCTCTTTAGTATCACTCTCTCTGCTACTTTACTTATAGATGATAGCAGACTAATTGGTCTATAATTTTATGGGAAGCTTCCATTTTTCCCCTGCTTTCCAATCATTATTACTTGAGGTTCTTTCAATATGTCCGGGAAGTATCTTAGTCTCATTTTACTGTTGAGGATGTTTGTGATGTAGACTATTAATTTCACCTGTTTTGCGTTCATTATTTTTATTATTTCTTTGATTTATTCAGGGGAGGAATGTGTTAACCCTATTTTACCCTTTCTTCTTGTTAGGCGTCTGGAACTTCTTTATATGTCTTCTGTGATATCTAAATCCTCGTGCGGCTGATAGTTAATCCTGTTTTCTCTTTCCAGCGTTTCTTTCATTACTTTTACTTTTTCCTGTTCTGTATACACGATTTTCTTCATGTAGGGTGGAATCGGTTTCTTCTCTTTCCTCAGTATTTTATATATCTTCCAGATATTTTCCAGAGCGCTGATTTATTTGGATTTAGCTCCTGGATATAGTTGTCCCAGCTTTCATTTCTGTGTTTGTCGAGTTGTCTTTTGACTTCCCTATTTAGATCATTTGCAATCCTTTTATCTTCCTGATTTTTTGTGTGATAGGCTCTTCTTCTTTTCTTGTTCTTTTCTTTGATTAGTTCTTTTAATTCGGTTGATATTTCCTTGAATCTTACTCTTTGTATGGTTTTTTCTTCTTCTTTGGAGCTGGCATCGATAGTATTTTGTATAGTGTGTTCGAGTTTTATCACACTTTTCTCTAGTTCTACTATATTATTGATTGTTGGTATTGCACCGATGTTTGCGCTTACAATTCTTTTAAAGTTTGGCCAACTTGTTTTTTTTTTCTTTTTATATGGCTGCAGGTAGTTCTATTGCGCCTAGGGTCAGGATGATTGGGTTGTATGTTGAATCCCCTTCATTTATTGATACAATCTCATATTGTCGACCCACGTTGTGTAGGATTGCAATGTCTAGGTTGGTAGGGTTTTCCGCGTAAAAGCACGTAGGTTCTACGAGGCCGACCGCGATAATGTTTTGTTTCTTTTCGAGATATCTATAAAGCAGTCTGTCGTTACAGTTCGATGCTCTGTCATACCAGTTGGGCGATCTTGCGTTCAGGTTACCGATAATTATAGTGGGCTCGTCTAAATCTTGTATTAGATTTAGATCTTCTTGTAGGATCGGATCATTCGGCCTGACGTATGCTGAGATGATTTTCAGAGTTTCGTTGGCCGTGATGATCCGAACTATGGTTACTTCCATAGTGACAAGGCCATCAGGTGTTGGGATTAGTAGATGGTTTAATCCCTTTTTGACCTTGATAGTCGTGCCTCCGGACCGTGTTCTGTGGTCATCTCTATAGATGACATGGCCAGGAAACTTAATTTTTATTCTTTCAACGAATTTGGTCTCTTGAAGAGCCATGACATCTATATCGAGTCTGTTCGTAAACTCGTCTAGTAGGTTTAATTTTTGACGTAGCCCGCCCGAATTCCATGACCCAACTAATAAATCGTCCAACCGGTCTGGCATTACTCCTGTCCGAAACTACCCAAAGCATTCATTACAGTAGTCATTTTTTCTAACACGCATGCGAAATTTTTCATCTGCATATTTAAGTTATTCATTAAGGCAGCTATTTCGCTATTTGTTGTTATGATAACGGGTGAGTTTGTGTTGTTTGCAGCTTTGTGGCTGCTTGCGCATAACTTATGTTATTGTTAACCGGTGTACTTTGTACACCCCTGCTTCTTGGTGTTTTTTTTTTAGCAGGCAATTTCTTTTTGGGTGCTTTGGAGCGTCCCCCGTAGTTGGACGTGTGTACCTCTCCACAATTTGCGCATTTAGGATTCGTATTGCGGTCCTTGAGGCATTTGCTGCTTTTGTGATTATCGCCGCACTTTACACATCATCGAGAGCCACAGTGACAAGCCCTGGATCCGTAGTAGAAGTTTTGGCAATTGTAACATTGAAAAACTTCCTTTTTGGTTTTGATTTTGTCCTCCACGTATATACGCATATACTTAAACGTTATGAGGAGACTGGATCCTTTTGTACACGACCTGGAATAGGTAGAAACAACTGCTCGTAATGATCGTTTTGTTGAGTTAATTATACTAAGAAATCGTCACCTTAAGTGACTTATAGTTTAAGCGCAACAAAAACTTTGTGACATAAGAGGAGTGTTATTAGTCAGTGGACAGTAAGAAAAATACTGGAGAAAAAGAATCTGATCTTTCGGGAAGCTGCAATTAGTCAAAAACTTACTGCAGCCCACTTTTAAGTATGCCTGCTCTTTGCACAGGATCATCTGAACTAGACTTTAGAATAATGGAGATCTGTTTTGTTCTGAGATGAGACCAGAATATACCTCTATGGTTGTGACCGAAGAAGGAAAGTGTGAAAGGTTAGCATGCAGTCTAGACCCTAATATCATAAAACTTGATCCAAGAGCTTATTGTAGCAATAGAAGAAAAGTGACTTAACATCCCACAGAAAACAATAGAGAACTTGATTAGATATATGCCTAATCGTATGAGAGAAGTTATTATTGCAAGAGGAGGTCATACCCATTATTAAAATATTAATTGTTAAATTTTATTCGACAAAACACATCCTTTTGTTTTAGCAATACCAAAGTTAATTTGCTTGATGCATTAACTTTACAATGTTAAACATATGAAGTCGAAATAAATTTTCATAAATTTATACTCATATTAAAGCATACTAAATTATCTTTCAAACAGTATCTTTAGCTTATTGTAAGCGTTATCTTTAGTAGAGAAGCTAATGAAAACAGGATGTCAACCAAATGCCTAGAAACTGAACAACTTTAAGAAAAATACGACAACTTTAACGTCCATAAAAAAGTGAAAGAAATGACAGGTAGACACAGAAAGAGACAAGAAGCAATATTAAGGAATAATAAAAACAAGATAATAGTAGGCTCAGAAGACAAACTGGAGGAATGAAAAGAATACATCTAGACACTTTTTGGAGACACTAAGAGATCAGTTGGAAGACGGTAGAACTCGCAGCTTAAAGACCTGAGGAGATGGTTTGACCGCTTATCCACAGAAACCTTTCGTGTAGCATTTCCAAAGCTACAACTGCTATTTAGATTGCCAACTTTTGAAAGGAAATGGCGCAATAAGAAGAAGAATAGTTTCTGAAAAAAATAGAGTTTAATTCAAAAGTTTAAAGTTAGCCGATTTTTATGCAGGCAAGTTTAGTATGAAGCTTGGGGCTAGGTCACAGTACAACCCACTATACCACTTTTTTTTGGAATTCCTGTAAGTACTATTTATAAATTACACTTTAGGTAGAAATAAGGAAATGTAACTTCCAACAAACTATATATCCAGTTGGCCATAATTGCAAAATTAGGGGTGAACATTGTGGTGAGGGAATACTAATCAACAATATTATTATAGAAAAATAACAGGAACGTTAGTTAGCTGAAGTAATTTAAATAATATTAAAATTAACCAGAAAGGTACTAATAAAAAGATTTTAACTATTTTAGCTCGACAGATTTGAAAAACAAATCGTTTGGAAATTCCATTCTAGTAATGGTAAAAATATTTCTCGTTCAGTTTGTTGACGATGCCGATTCACCTCCAGGAAGATACGGCACTTTATTCATGGGACTGCTTTTTATGTACAGCCTTTTTCTATCCAGTACCTATAGCAGTGGATTAGCTGCAGTTATGACATTGCCGAGATATAACCATCCCATAGAAACAGTGCAAGACCTGTTGGATAGTGGTATCCCGTGGGTTGCTCCTCACGAGATTTGGATTTTTTCCATATCGCATTCAGAAGTGGTAAGTTAATTTGATTAGTAAAATATGTGATTACAATCAATTAAAAGGTGAACATACAGAAAGTTAATGATGCCTGTTTTTTTTAATTTTATCACTGGTATCTATAGTGACGCTTTTAATATTACATTATTGTATGTATTAAAATTAAACATTTTACTTGTTTTTTGCTCTTTTATGATTTTTAATTTATTTTTCAATTTATTGTTTACCTTTTCTTAGTTACTTTTAAACTTTATTTTTAAACGCATATTTCTTAGTGGTTCTTGAACTATAAAGATTCTTCTAAAACCTTGCTTTTCCAGCTATTTCACTAGTTAATTAATTATGTAATTTATCTAAACCTATATATGTTAAAGAGACTATGGAGCAAAAGGCTTGCACTACACATATAGTAACTTACTTCTTTGGTAGCTTCTCACCTAAAGCCTTTCAGTTTATTCCTTATTTATTTAATTGACTAATAACGTATTATCGTTAAAGTGGAAAAATCTATGAATCTGTTTCGACTAATAGTTTTACTAACTAGATGTGAGTGAGGGTCCCCTCGACATTCCCAATATATTCTCCTAGAAGGCAATGGGTGGTATCCAGAGAGAATAAGGATGCCAAAGTATTTATATAAATCATCAACGGACAAAGAGAAACGGCAGGATTTTTGTGAAGCTTACTTTACCGTTTCTTTATAGTGTAGCATTTACAAATTCTTTGATATATAAATTCTTTGATATATACATTCGAATCCCCTCGTATATGTATTAAATTGAAATCTCCTCATATATGCATTATAATAACGAAGAATTTTTTCCATGTTTCTTAGTTCGTATCTTTCAAGTTAAAACCCAAATAATATTTCGTTTTTTTACGTCACCAAGTCGACAATAAATCATTTTATTGTTTGTTTATGTCACAGGCGCAAATTCTTCGATATTTTTTCTTTGATCGTTAAACCGCCTGATATTGAGTTTTCAAATTAATTCAATTCAGGTTTGTGTTTGTTTATACCCAGCGTTTATACCCAATACTATTTATATCAGATCACTATTTAATATTTAGAAGAAATATTTAGTTTAACACTACATAAGATTTTTCAAAATAAGTCAAAAACGTCCTACAAACTCTCCTAAAATGCAACCGATGAATTATAATATAACCTAAGAAAACTTAGCACAAAACTAATCACCCTTTACCGCCAAGCGGTTATTAATTTCTAATGTTATAATAAACAGTTACTTTTTTTTATAGTAGATGACGAAATATGCAGTGTCTCGCGTATTACATAAAATACGGTGGGCATTAATGGGTTAATTAGAAACAGTTTCAGAATGATTTAAAAATAAGTAAAAATAACTAAAAACTTTTTAATTTTTAGTCAATCTTTAAAGCAATTATAAATGCATTTCTGGCAGAACCTTCGGAAGAAAAATTACAAGATTTTTCCAAAACACGCGATTACACTTTTGCTGTGGAAAGATTACCACAAGGTAAATAATTAAATATTTTATTACAGGAAGTCTGCTCATCATTATCTCCCTTTTATTATTTTGCTAGACCGAGGCTCTAATTACTTTATTTCTAATTTCTTTATGTTTATGTATTGCATCTTCACACCCTTTCAAAGATACGTCCGGCAAGGTTTCAATTCGGAAGGTTCCATATTGGCTCCAATAATCTATATAAATAATCTATACAAGTTACATATCTTACCAAAAAATATGCTTTAAATATGCATTTCTTTTAGAAAATATGCATTAAGTATGCATCTTTTTTTAGAAAATATGCGTACTGTCAATGGGACCACATATTTAATAATGGTATAATAATTAATGTTTATTTTAATAATTAGAAAACAATATAAATAAATTTAAAAACTAAGAAGATAATTGTAATGTAATAATTAATTGTACTGAAAGTAGTAAAAAAGTAAAATAATATTCCATAGAATTATGAAATCAATAAATGACCAAATGTTTTTCAAAATTTTCCAATAAAAACTCCTTCTTCTACCTCAATAAGTTTCTGAAATCCATTACTTTTTTTAATTATTGTTTCAAATTTTTGAAAAATATCGTAGCTGATCCAATTTCTTTTATAAAGGCTATGCTTTTTACCAAGGACAACTTTAATGATTGTAATTGAGTTATAGTTTTTCAAAGCAAAGTAAAATTTGATTTAATGAATAAAAGTTGCTGCCGAAGAACGTTGTTTTTAACAATTTGTTTAGCATCTAGCAGAGATTGGGCACTTGCATCTGCTAAAGCGTCAATTATATTTTTTAGATCTACGAAATAGAAAAAGCGACTTATAACCATGTTCTCCATGGTGTTAGAAAAAGTTCTGGTGAAAGTGAAATAATTGGAAGCATTTTTTTATAAAGTTGAATTATTTTTTATACTTGATATCAGAAAGTTTACAAAAGGAAATTTTTTATAATTTTTTACGCAATTCTGTCTATCCCATGTGCTAAACAAAAAAAACGTGTATTGGTTAAGTTAGTATAAAATATTTTTAAATTTAGTCCTGCCTTGACCATATATGGTATAGCACCGGATAAAAAAAGCAATATTTTATGGCTAGGAACAGCTGTAGGAAGAAAAATTTTGATATTTCTTCTTGTACAAAACGTGATATTGTTGCAGAGTTGGTTTTTTCTAATTACTTGCATGGAATTAAATAGGATTTTGGTAAGATCTGATCGCTTAAAACACCAATCATTAAATGAGCGATATATCTTCCTGACGAATGAGTGGTTTCGTCAACGTACACGTAGAAGTAATTGTCACTATTATTAGTTTTTATGTTACTGACACAGATTGTCTGCTTAGATCTGCACAGATCTTATATTTTGTTGGCGTAGGGGTGTTGGTTGATTATTTACTGAACTAGTGGACTCTGCAAAGCAGCAAATGTTTTTCTTCTAATAGACAATTCTTTATTTAATTCAGTTTCATGTTTCACTTTAATAATTTTATTATAATGAATCCTGTTTATTAATTTATAGGTACTTTTGCTTTTCCAATCGACATTCACGATGAAGTAATTGAAAATTTCAGAGTATTAAAGGAAGATTTGTATTTCGAACAGTTGGTTGTTATTGCAAGAAAAAGTTCTGTGATACTGCCTGTTCTTAATAATTATCTCTTAAGATTTTGTGAATTGGGGCTTATTGATCATTGGCAAAATGAGGTCAGTATTATATGAACAAATAAAAGTATCTAACGGTGCAGAGAGCGTCAGCTCTACATTTGTTTTAGAATTTTTATATTATTCTTTGTTTTAGGCAGTACTTTTATTTGGAAATCCGCATATGTCAAGAGCAATACTAAGTAATGCCAGAACCGCTACAGTAGGTAAACTTAAGTGGACTCATGTTGAAGGAGCATTTGGCGTTTTGATATTTGGACAATTAATAGGATTCCTAGTGTTTATATTTGAAATATTAGAAGCTCGTTATAAAAGACAAAAAGATATAGATACAGTTTCTTAGAAGCTGGTATAACAAAACATAAACGAAATAAGAAACATCACCATTTAACTTGCTATTATTTATTATTTGAATTTTTTGTTACACTATTTATTATAAGTACTCATATTTAAATACACAATTTTAGAAAGGCTTCTGTAATACACACAAAAATAAAGTTTAGCATTGATTTTTTTTTTAATTATCAGTCAGTAAATATAAATTAACAAGCAAGCTTGTTCAATTGAAACCCATCTTTGTTCCAGAAAGAATTATTGGCAAATATATGTACAAATAATTATCAATACAATTGCTTCATTATCCTATGTATACCCTGCATGAAGAATTCTTGTTACTGTTCCTTGAAATATTTTACGGAATTTTGTTATTCTTCGTTCGAATGAAAACGATTAGGTACCTTTTAACGCCTTTTTCAATTGCCCAAAGATGTGAAAAGCGGAAAGCGATAAATTGGAACTTTAGGGTGGTTGTTCTATTATCCTTCTCCATTGCTTTTGTTGCACATTTTCTTCTGCTATTTTGGCAACATGAGACCGACCACTGTCGCGCAGAAGAATGACATCACGTAAGAGCTTCCCTAAGTAAGTTAACTTCAAGCATCAGCAAGAAGCGCTACTACCTGACTTGACAATGGCAAGTGCGACCTTGCCGAAACGTCGTCAAAATAATGATTTTTATTAAAACCAAAAAACCCGAAAAACCACAGAAAGCACATATAGCTCCCGCGGAAATATCAAGTGTAACAGTAATATATGCATATATTCAACAATATAAAGTATTCAACTAGTGAATTCAGAGGTTTAATCAGTCAGTCATTCAGGTTGGCAAATAAAAAAAGAAGTCAACTACTTCATAAGTTTATCAAAGATGTTTCGCTTTATACTTCTAAAGCTTCATCAGTTCTCTAAAATATAAAAGATGACATAGAGTTTATAAGAAATACAGATGTTTATAGTTCATAACTTACAACTCAATATGTAGTATATTATCGATGTTATTATATATCTACTGTACACTTTACTCATTATTTAAAACTAACTTAACAAAAAAAAAACAAAAACAAAACAAAAAACACACAAACTCTGCAGAAAATAATGTTCATATTCGTAGATACGAAGATTTAAAAAATTTGTTTAAAAATTTATAGCTATTTCGGCAAGTAAAACGTGTTATATGTATCATACCACTTAACAGATTTTACTAATATCACTAATAGCAAGTACACCAAATCTTCGTGGAATTTAAACAAGCTTACGATTCTGTTAGCAGAGAAGCATTGTGGGAGACCATGATAGAAATGGGAGTACCTGGAAAGCTGGTACGATTAGCACAGGTGAGCACAGAGAACGCTTCCGCACGGATCAGAATTGGCAGCACCACGTCGGAGGAATTCCTCATTGACACAGGGCTTAGACAAGGAGATTCTCTCGCCCCCCTGCTATTTAATTTTACACTGGAATATGCGGTAAGGAAAGCTCAACCACAACTGACAAACGGATTTGCCGCCCAAGGATCAAAAATACTATTGCGTTTGCGGATGACGTGGACACAATTGCACAATCCACCAGAGATGCAAAAGAAGTTTTCACCCTATTCGAAAACGGAGCCAAGAAAGTTGGTCTGAAGGTCAACGAGGACAAGACCAAGTACATGGTGGTTACGAAGAACCCAAGACCAAGGGTTAGACAAAATGTAACAATCAATGAACACAACTTTGAAGTCGTCAAAGAATTCAAGTACCTGGGAGCGATCATAACATATGAAAATAAATATAAAAAGGGCGTGGCAGCCAGGATCATTACAGGAAATAGGACATATTACTTATTAATGACCGTACTTAAATTAAAAATATTCTCAATACCAGCAAAAATAAGAGTGTACAAGACAATAATTTGTCCCACAATAACGTATGGAAGCGAGACATTGACTCTGAACCAGCGGGAAACGACAAAATTACTGGTACTGGAAAGAAAGATACTGCGGACTATCTATGGGCCTTGCAGAAACGAGACAACAGGAGAATGGAGAAGAAGACACAATGATGAACTCCAGACAGTATATGGAGATGAAAACATAGTACGCTACATTAAAGCAAACCGAATAAGATTGGCGGGCCACGTACTAAGATCGAGTGACGAAAGACTCCTGAACGTCACATTCTGGAAAAGGCCCGATGGCAGGTCAGTTGGTCGCCAAAGAAAGAGATGGAAGAACGCAGTAACCAGTGATCTACGCAAAATGGGAAAACAGCAATGGGAAATAGCTACTCAGAACCGACAACAATGGAGGGAAATAGTAAACGGGGCTAAGACTCACATAGAGTTGTAGAGCCAAATGATGATGGTGATAATATTAGCAAATAAAACGTGGTATCCGCCATCACTTAACAGATTTTTCATGCAGTGTTAGAATTTTAACCTAAAAATTTACTTGTTCTAAATCGGCACTTTCGATGATCCGACCTTCTTCGTTACTATAGTTTGGATCCGAATCTAAGCCCTCAAAGGGCTCTCCTGCTGAAGAAACATCACTATTTTTCGACATTTTTAAACATAAAACAAAATAAAACAGGCAACTTGTTAAGTACAGTTATAGTGTGCTCACTGCAGTTCACAGGTTTTACATGCAAAAAACATAATATTTGACAGTTAACAGATTTTAGCGATGTGAGGTAGTGACATCTATGAGTCAAATACCCAATTTTGAAAATTGAAATCTGTAATATACTAGTTACTGAACAACTAAACTTTTTCATGCACAAACATTTAAATCTTTGTAATGGTACTTTGGTAATGTTACTTAACATGTTTTACGACCGGACCCTTATATATATATATATATATATATATATATATATATATATATATATATATATATATATATAATGACTGCAACACCAAAATAAAACTTTATTTTACATAACGTGTCAGTCAATAATACCTAACTACTTGTGACTTGTTTGGAAAAAATATATAACTGTTTTGGATGGGTTGGAGTCAATAAAAGGGCTATTGGTTAACTATTTTTTTATATCTCGAGCTTTCAATTGTGTTTACAATTATTATCAAGAGCTGCTAAAAAAGACAAAATATCTTAAAAGTTTGAACTAGAAAGAAAAAACAGTTTTTGTTAACTTACCAAATAAAAATTAGTTCAGTAAATAAAAATTGTCCTAATCTAATAAATGATTCTCTGAAATTTTTAGTATAATTTTAAAAACATTTTTTAATACAAAAAAAACTGAATTTATAAATAAATTAAAATAGCAACCAATTACAAATAAGCCTCAATGTCATAAATGCCAACTTAAAATTTTTATTTTTGACAATTATATTGCAAAAAATCAAATTTTGTTTAAAAATTCTTTTTTTTTTGTTTAGTAACAAAAAGGAAGAAGATCTATTCACCATTGACAGATGAATGTAAATGTCTGAAATGTCTGAAACAATGTAACAGATATATGGAAAATTAAATCAAAATGTGACATTTTACAAGTTTTATATATAAATTATAAAGAAAGAATATAATTATAAATTTTGCTTGGATTTTGAATTTCTGATCTTTTGTTTAAATTATTATCACTTTTGCTAATACAAACCATTTCCAAAAAAGTCCTTTTGAATTTATTACTTTCACTACATAAAATTTTAATGTTATCAAAATCCAAAATATGGTCTTTATCGATTACATGCTCTGCCAAAGCACAAGATGGTTTTTTAATTCTGCAATCACTTTTGTGAGAAATAATGCGATTTGAAAGATTTCTTCCGGTCTTACCAACATATTCAGCCTCACACTGAGTAAACTAATGCTGTATACTAAATTCGTTTTTTTAAATTTGTCTATAGGATATTTATTTTTGGAATATAAAGATGAAATAGTTTTGATGTTCTTTGTTGCTATTTTTATATTGTCAATAACCTCTAGTGTTTGTGTGAATTTAGATGTTAATGATGGTATAAAAGGTAATGAATGATAATAGATGTTCTGATTGTTAGATACAATGTTTTGAGATTTAGCAAAAAATGGTGTTAAGTTATTTATATTACCAAAATTAGAAAAAAGCATCCTATGTAGCATATCTGGAGGATAAGAGTTTTCAATTAAAATATTTTTTAACAATTGAGATCTTGTAGATAATCTGGATGAGAAAGTTTTAAAACACGTTCCTTCAATCCTGTTATAAATCTATTATAATAGATTTACATATATATATATATATATATATATATATATATATATATATATATATATATATATATATATATATATATATATACATTATAATATTCAATTATTAAAGGTAATATTATTTTTATGTGAGAAATCAGTGTTTGCATGGTAAGTATCAATAAATTGTATTAATCCCAGTTCATATGTTATAAGACAAGCAGCAACCTAAAACAAATAAGTATATTTATTATTTTTCATACCGTTTTTTAAACTTATAATATATATTGCAGTATAACAAATGAACGTAGTTCAATAGATATTAATGTATCTAGAGGAAGGAAGTATATATTGTTCAGGTAATATAAAAAGAAATATACTTAATAATTACTGGAGAGCAATAATGTATTTTTTTGAGCAAAGTATTTTCATCAATTAAATAATGCTTTAAGGACGATTGTCACCTTTTTGGTATATTACAATCAAAAATTCTGTATTAGTCCACTCTTTCTCTCTTAAAAATTGTAATTGCAGCTGTTTATCTATGATACTTTTAGTGGAATATATTTGTTGAAAAATTTTCCCTTTTCCTGGTTTGATAAAATACACATTTGATTATGTTCGTAGAGCTGTCAAAAAAATAAGAAGATCCATATATTCGCCGACCACCATTACGGTATCGAATGCTGGTGAAATACTTATTGCAGCATTGATCATTGCCGTATCCACATCTTCCGTGGCTTGTGAGACTAAGAAATTCTCAGCATAAATTTTTTTTCAACATTCTAACGAGGCGGGTCTTGTTAACATCGTCAGAAATCTATCTTGTGAGACAGTTGGAATAATTGTCTTGTCAAAAAGTATATCTAATGAAACAGCCAGGATCGCTTCGCCTATTGGGTACTACGGTTTGCTACATCTTCATGATATTAATTGGATGCGATTGGATTTATATTTCAATCGAATGTACGTAATAGAACGACATAAATTGTGTCGACAAAATTTATTTCTCCAGAATGCCCTATACATAGAAGATTTAACGCATTTACGCACGCCTTCGTCATTGAAAAGCTATAATGGAAATGGAGCAAGTTCGTACATAAGAAAGGTTTTAAGTTTCTCTTCAGCTTGTTTTGTAATGCATATTCTTTGGAAAATTAATAATGGATTAATAGGATCAATGTTATTTGTGGTGTAGATGAAGAATACTTTGTGGCACTGGTACGCCAAAGCTATTGATTTCAGAGAATAAATTGTAAACACATAAATTGTAGAAAATTTTCGATAGTTTAATTTTGTATATAAATGTTTTTCTCGCAAAATGCATCGGAAATGGTTGTTATTGCAGAAAAATTGTTATTATCCGCTATTTTTCCAATATGGCTGTCATGTATCAAAAGTTAAAATTCGAAAAGAGCATACCGAAATCTATAAAATTACCAATTTTTAAAACTACCGGAAAACTTTGCACGAAACCTCTTAATTGATAAAATTACTGAGCTAAATACATTCTTTGGCAAAAAAACTTAGTTAAAGTATCATTGACTCACTTCTGTCTTTACACATGATAAGTGGATGTGATACTACATGCAGATTAGATTTTTCAGTTAGAAATACAAGAGCATCTCTCAAAAAATCTTAAACTTTTCTGAAAAGTTCTTTAAATATTTAATTATAATATAAAATCTATAAAAAAGGAGAATAAAAAATTTTTAATACAAAGCTTTAATTAAAAAAATATATCCACGACTAACGATTTTTTAAAAAAATCGTCATTTTATTCATAATCAAAACAAAGAGTTCGTATATATCTCATTTTTTGCGGAAGTATCCATAGTATAATTGTGTCAAAATTATAAATCGAAATACTTAACTAATGACATAATATTAAGAGTCAAAAATATATAATTTTATTAAAATTATGAAATCAAAATTTTTGCTTTTTTCTTGTTTACGTACAGCTGGTTCCTAAAAAAACTGATACGACTCTAAAGCGTATTTTGTAGAAAATTGAGCATTGTATTTTAAAGGATAAATACTTATTAGTTACATACTGTCACTGTCACTGTCACTGTCAAATCTTAAAATTTGTCAGATAACTTATTATGTTTAACCTCAAAAATGGCTCCACATGCTAGTAAAGAATTAAAAGCAAGAATTGTAACGAAATTGAATAGAAAATGGTTGTTCACTATCTGTTGTAGCCATTTTAACGCAAGCAAAAGTTTTTAATATTAATAAAAGATGGAGAGAACAAGAAACTAACTCTCGACAGAAAGCAAGGTTCTGGAAGACCAAAAATATCTACCGCTTATGAAGATCGTACGCTTTTGGAGAAATTAACATTATGTTAAAGTTTTTCGGGAAGAAAGACAACAATTTGGCGCAGAATTAAAGCATCGCGTATTAGGTACCGAGCTGCAGCAAAAAAACAAGCTCTTAAACCGCAACGGAAGCAATCAAGACATATTTGCTTGAAACCATCAGCTACAAAATCAAGATTTTTGGGACAGAATATAAGATGTATAGACCAGATAATAATAGATTTAATCCTCTATATGTTGATAGATATCGAGCAGCTGGTCATTTTAGCGACAATGTTTGGGAATGGATTTCATCTAGAGGAATGGGAATGGCATGGCGTATTGATGGCAGGTTTGTTGGGCAGACTTATCTGAATATTCTAGAAAACATCTTGTTTCCCAGTGTAGAACAGTTGAATCTAAAAATTAATTTTATCCTCCAACAAGATAATTGTCCTGTTCACACTTTAAATATAATAACCAGTGGCTCCAGAATAACACAGTCAAAACCTAACCATGGCAGAGCTACAGTCCAGATTTAAACCCAATCGAAAATGTGTGGAGGGTTATTGTAAAACGGTTGTATGGGCGTAATTTTTTACCTCAAAATTCTGAAGAGCTGTGGCATGGTAAACAACAGGTTTGGGAAGAGCTCTCTGAAGAAGACAATTTCATAGTTCCTTTCACGCAGATGGACCGAAGACTACAAGCTGTTATCAATGCTGGATGTATTACAAAATATTAATTTTATTTTTACATACCTAAAATTAGTATAGTTTTGGTCTTCCAGACCCTCACTTTGTTTCGAGAGTTTCTTGTTCCCTCCATTTTTTATTAATAGAAAAACTGTGGTTCTGCTCATGTTAAAATGTTTTGCTGCCTCTGATAGTGGACAGTTATCTTTTAATTTGGTTACAATTCTTGCTTTAATATATTGTTGAGTTAAGTCGTTTGTTTTATTCCTTAATATTAACAAAAATAATAACAACAACCCTATTTTACATAATAATATAAAAATTTAGACCTTAATAATTATTACAATTTATGAATTAAAATATGTTATCAAGTGTTTGGTGTTTGTTTATTTATTTTATTATTTGTCTGTCATAATAAATATAATATAATGTCAAACCAATCAAATACACTGCTCAAAATGATCAAATCTTACTAAGAGTCGTATTTTACTCGTTTTTTAGGAACCAGTTGTACTTACATGTTTTCCACGTCAATCAAAAATATTTATTTAGAAACGTGCAGACTTTAATAACGAACAGTTTTTACCAAATTTGCGCGATTGCTAGGGAGTTATGATTTTTAACGTAATAGACAAGGCGAAAAGCTTGGGTTCACTCGGAAAAACATTTCCGTGAGATTTTAATTTTATCACTTTTACGAGATAAACCAAAATAAGGTTCAAGTGGTCTTTAGGCAAAAGTTGTTCAAATTGTAATAAACAATTTTTTTGAAATAATTTTTTGGACCCGGATAAGTTTTTGGTAGGTTTGTTTGGATCGTTATGAACAGAAAAGACCTATTGTACGTTTTTTCTCTAGAGTTAATCGTTTTCAATTAATAAATAATTTAAAACTGATAAAAAAAAACGCAAAATGACAATTTTCAGGACTTAAAAATACAAGTAAAAAATATTATTTTTGAAATCATCAAGTGCTGTATTCAAGGTCAAGCCTTCTTCTATCAGCTCCCGATAAAAATTGGAGGCCTATTATATTTTAAAACATTAGGTTTTAATTGTTGGTGAAGCTCGTATGGTGGAGCGGCGCTCATTTGTGCAATGAGAATTCAAACCAACAAAAATTTGTGCCATAGATCTCTTCTGATACACGCCGCTGCCCGAGCGCCCGTCCTGTCATAAGCACTTCATTAACTATTAAAAAACAATATTTTAAAATTAAATAAACCCAAAATACTCATGGGGAAAATGATAGACCAAGGTTTCAACTTGAATTGAAGTCTTGTGCAAATTCAAAAATAATAGTTTTTACTTGTGTTTGAGCCTTGAAAAAGCGCTTTTTAGTTTTAAATGGTTCATAACTCGAAAATGATCAAGTTTTTACAACAAACCTGTTTTGTTTAGAATGATCCAAGAAATAAAAAAAATGTCTGGGCCAAAAACATTTTGTGTTACAATTTGTTTAAAAAAAAATGGTTTAAAAAAAATACCTCATGAAAACGATTACGTAAAAAATTTTTATGAGAATATTTTTTAGGAATGAACTCGAGATTTTCGTCTTGTCTATAAGGCCCTTTTTGGAGGTTTGCCGCTTACCTAACAGAGCTTTTTTTATGAGGTATTACAAAAACAATTAATGGCAATCAATAACTTACTGTTACCAGTAATCTTCTTGTCAAACTAAAAAAATTTCTTGCTGATATTGCAGGCGTTTTAAAATATATTTGTAATACTAACTGATCCATCTAAAATATAAAAGAATATATAATAAATTAATTTTTCTGAATCCTAAAAATCATAAGATTTCCTACTTGGCGAAACTAAATTCTAATCTTTATTACTGTGCTTTCTAAAACTTACAAAGCAGACAGATTATTAAATTAGTCGACAAGGGAATCAATAATTTACATTCCACATTCCGTTCATCATGGTAAACATTCGTAGTGAATTTAGGTTCTGGTATTCGATACAGCGTAAATAACTTAAACATCAAGACGGTATTAGAGTTTATTTCGATGCAGAGCATCTGCAAGCCGCTTATATGTATTTTAACCTCTTTAGGTCTCATCAGAGCGACATATGCAGTTGCTCTAAAGTGAAAAGCTTACAAACGTATTTCAAATAGAGCCAGCAGACCCTGATAAAGAAGTGGAAGAACTAATTAACGCCTGTCAAATGTCCCTCCCAATTAAAAGTTTAACTCCTATAGAAGTCAAGAAAGAAATAAATAAACTCAACTCACGAAAGGCCCTAGATTATGATTTAATCTCGGCACAAGTACTAAAACAACTACCTCCCAAGACCATTAATTTGCTAACAGTTACATTTAACCGCATGCTAAGCTGATCATACTTTCTAAAAATATAAAAATTTGCTGGAATCATTATGATCCTCAAGCCAGAAAAACAACCTAATGAAGTTACATCTAATCGACACATTAGCCTGCTTCTAACCGTAAGCAAAGTTTTTAAAAGATTGCAACATCATCTGAACATACTCAGTGATTGGTATAAAAAATGGAGAACAAAAGTAAACAAAACAACTAAAATACATTTACCAAACGCCACAACATATGACCACCTGCAAGAAAGGAAAATGTAAGAATACCAACAGTAATAGATGCTAGATGCCTTGGCCTCCATCTTCACAAACGTCTTACTTGGAAGAAACATATCTAGATCAAAAGAAGACAGCTTGACTTAAAATTCCGGCAAATGTATTGGCTCCTGAAACGTAAATTAAAACTTAACATCCAAAACAAAATTTTTCTATGAGGCTATGCAAAGCCAACGTCGCTGAATTTCATCCAAAGATTTCAGTCTAAAGTGATAAGATTGATAGTGGATGGACCATGGTACGTAAGTAATCAAACACGACTTAAAGATTCCTTTCATCAGGGAAGAAATGCATCGAGCTACGGAGTCACAAAATGAACGTAAAATTCACCATGGAAATGATCTAGTAGGGGAATTATTCAACAATGGTCTAGCCAGAAGAAGACTAGATAAAACTTGGCCCCAAGACCTACTTCAAAACTAAACCAAAATAGAATAAGGTGAGACATTCTTGGATGTCTCTTCTTCACGCCCAAAACCATAACACATTTACTTAATACTCTGTAATAATGTAGATTGTAAATAAATATAATTATAAAAAAAATTCTGTAGTAAAAATAATTAAAACTACTTAAATAGTTCAAATATTTTAACTCCTCTTACCTCTGTGTTCCAATAAGGACTTTGATTTATAACATGAATTAATTTTCTAGATTCTTCGTAGACTGAAGATCCGTGTATAGTTACAAATACTAATCTTAATGTAATAACCAACAACGATAATACATATAATATCCTCTCAAAATTATTATTGAGTTTTCTATAAAAATGATTAAATATGAGATGAAAGTGTATTTATATGAAAAGAATATAATTTATAGTGTTAAAAGCATTATTATAAAGTATGAAAGTATAAAATGTTCACAAAGCACTTAACGTGTTAAATATTTTTCATTTTTAACGATATTACTTTATTAGATAATATAATGTAAAATAACTTACTCCAAGCCACTAAACAGTTTTAGCAGCATATAAGAAAAGTTAAAGAAGTAGCTTGACAAGATTAAATTCGGAAATATTTTAACATCGATATCTTCCACTATGTTTGCCAATGCACTGTAATCTTTCTTGAGAGTAGCATACACATTAATTGTTTTCTAAAACAGAATAATTATTTTTTTAATAATTTTTTTACACAAGCATTTTGTAAAACAACAAATTGTAGCTAAATTACATATAAAGAACACACAAAGAAATTATATATAATAATACATAAAGAAATTATTATTAATAAATGCTAATTTGATTTAAATATTAATATATTTTATAGGGCTATTCTTTAAAGTAAGGGTGTTAAATTTATTGGTACACAATATTATACAGGAATACAGAATACAGCAAAATAAATAGGCTCTACTATTCGACAAAATGATAATAACCCAAACCGATAATATTTTGTATATGAGTTAGTCTAGAAATGTTTAGAATAAGGCACGGCAAATAAACAGGTATAGATAATATAACTGTTAAGTTTAAAGAGGCAGATAGCTACGTATCGAAAGGGTTGTTGTATTCGGATGTCAGCGTCTCGTGGACGTGGACTTGAGGATGCCCTCAAGAAGGAGTTTTGTCCCTTCTGTTGTAGTTCCTGGTGGTTGACGGCCTTCTTCAACGACTGTCCAAACGAGGTATATAGGCGCAAGCCTACGACGATGACGTAGTAATATTGGTTGAGAGGCTTTTCCCGGAAACGGTACACGAGGTTGCTCGGGTGAGCCTCGGGCTAGTTGAGGAATGGTGACAAGAGCAGTCACTCGGGGTTAATCCTGAGAAGACTACTGTGGTTCCGTTCACTCGAAGAAGATTCATCGAACCTACCAGAAAGCTTCCTTTTTATGGTAAAGATTTATCGGTTTCTAAGTCAGTGATCTTCCTAGGAGTGAACCTGGATTTTACACTTTCTTAGAAGGAACATCTAGACGCTAAGTTGAAGAAGACCGCTACAGCTTTCTGGGCGTGCAGAAGAGCTTTCGGATCCAAATAGAGTCTGCAGTCAAAAATTCTACATTTGATGTATCAATCTATAATAAAGCGTCTACTGGCATGCGTTGGCACCTCAGGAGCCATAAGAACGACACCCACAAGGCTTTTAATGCTCTACTGGATTAACCTTCTCTATATCTTATTTTAGAGCAAGAAGTCATGATGGCAGCCTATCGTATTAACTGCTCTGGATAACGGTTGGAAATGAATGAGCGGTTGGACGATTGTGACATTTGGAGGCACGCCCGAGACTGTCGTATCATACGGGAGAGTATGGCCCCCTTATTTGAGTTTTTAATTTCCTGATCGGGATGAATGGATGGAACAAGAGCCCGCACTGATACATCAAAAGAGGCTCACCTGGTTCACGGATGGATTCATAATGGATGAGTGGGCAGGTGCTGGACTACATAATAGCGGAATCGGATTTGAATCTGATCAGGTGCTCGGCTCACATGCATTAGTCTTTTAGGTCGAGATATTTGCGATCCTGGTATGTGCTCAGGAGATAATAGATAGGGCTAGCTCAGATAGGACCGTCTTTATCTGCTCTAACAGTGAAGCAGCGTTAAGGGCTTTGTAAGCGCGCAAAGTCAGTTCTAAGCTGGTTCTTGAGTGCAAAAGAGCACTTTCTGATATTGCGATAACCAATAGGGTTAACCTAGTATGGGTACTGAGGGACACAGGAGTGAAAGGAAATAAATGGGTTGACGCCCTAACAAGACAGGGATCCAAATCCGTGATTGGACTGCCCTTCAGTACTGGTCGGAGTCGTCTCAAAGAGCTTTTTCTGCGGGGGTTCTAGGACTCCTGGGCCAGTTGTGTAGGTATGAGACAGGCTAGACTTCACATGGTAATGCTATCCAAAAGTCTTATAGCCCAACTTCTCCTTCTAGACCGTAGAAGATAATATCTGGTGGTCAGTATGTTTACCGGCTACTGTAGACTCAGGCGGCACCATCTGCTTGGATTGGCGGATAGCCCACGGTGCCATATGTGTAATAAGAAGAAGTAAACCTTCTCTTATGTCCTTTGGAAGTGCCCAGCACTGGTCTATCAGAGGTGGCAGATCCTGTATTCGGCCTTTATGCAACCGAGCTAAATGAGGGAGTTACCCTTAAAGATACTGTGGCTTTCTGTGAGGTCACAAGGTTACTCAAGGATTAGACGCTCGGAAAGGCAGGAAGAGCTCAGATTTGGAGCTCCTGCTGATTATAGCAGATATGGGAGCCTGGAGCAGCCTGAGCACCAGAAACGTCGAAACTAGATCCTATGGACGTAGTACGTATGATGGGGGTTACATAATGGATCCCTCTACCATAACCATCACCATAAAATTAGTTCTGGGATACTAACATTTATTCCTCAATTCTTCCCATGTAAATTTAAATATATAATTACCGTAAATAACAAAACTATTTATGGTACGACTGTAATACTTACGAAATTATTATATTTTAAAACAGATTTAATGATTTCTGCCTTATTGCTGTTTTCTAGTGTTGTGTAAATTTGACGAAATTTCGATGCTAATATTAAACTAATACTAATAATAAAAACGTCGCCCAGAACGATGATAAACCACCCCATTTGTATGAGGATCTAAAATATTAATGTTATATTAATAATATAATAATATAGTTATTAATCACAAAAATATTTCAAAATAGTTTTTGGTGCAATGGAAAATTTTTGATAGGCCAAGTTTCTAGTGCCACCCTTAACTACTCATCTTTTATTCTAGCAACAGAATCATCCAACTACTATATCGATCCAGCAACACTGAAAACGATGTTAGTCGCAGTGCTGATGGATGGATCGAAGAGACGATAAAACAAATCATCAAGAATTAGGAAATGCCTGAGACACATCTAATAGAAAAAAAATTATGAACACAAAGGGTAGAATTACATTAGGCAAAACGTACAGAAAACATCCTATCGTTAGGTACGGTATAGAATTTCAGGCTGAAACAACAATAAAAATAAAAACAAAGGAGAACGTCCGAAATCAAAATATTAAGACAATCAAGAAAGTAAACATTTTTTAATAGCTTTGGATTGCTTAATCCATTCAGCCTCAACAAATTAAGGGTACCCTGCACCGTTTGCTACAATATTAAACATAGGAATGTTAAAAAAATAGATTACATATGTAAATATTAATTCTTAGGTGTCAAATAAGAAGCCAAAGTATTAACTACAATTATAATTTGGAGAAACTTTTTGAAAATATTTTAAAATTAATTGCTAGATACCTTTAATGGGAATTAACAACGATTGTCGTTGAAAATACGTTGTTTTGAGTTTACAATTTCGAGTTAGGAAATCGTTCCCAAAATTAAAATTTTGAACACTTGTTATAAGTAGGTATAATGCATGTATGTGGAATTAACAAGAAAATTATGTGCTTCACTTTCTTAACTTCTTGTTAAAAAAACAAACATGTGTTAAATTGAGAAGTATTTTCTTAACGATATTACGGATAGATCATGGTCGATCTGGACACCTTGTAGCAAATAAAGCACATGTTCTAGTAAGTATATCCCTCCCTAGTGATTGGAATATTAGAATACTTTGCACAATACACAAAAAAGGAGATATTTTTGAATGATCTAACTACAGAGGAATTACGCTGCTAAATGCAGCGTATAAAATATTTTCCACAGTACTATATCACCGTATGGCACCATATGCAGAACGGATAGTTAGGAAAATACCAGGTTGATTTCAGAGGTGGAAAATCGACAATTTATCAGATTACAAGCCTGAAACAAATTTATAAAAAAACACTGGAATATGGCATTGATACTCATCACATATTTATAACCACAAAGTAGTGTACGGTAATACTAGTAACCATATATCGTAAAACATATTAAGAAAGGATGTCTGAGCTGGATACGGCATGTAATGCGGAGGTTTTGTAAAATTTTGTAGATAACTAAATTATTGTCATGGATAATGCATGACACCATAGTCACCGAAGTGAACAAATCCCTACTTCAACCAGCCGAAAGGCTGAAATGTAAAAATGGATCCAGGAGAAAAATAGTTCGTACTAAAAGAATACAATTAGGGTTGAGTTGATGTATTTAATGAAACAACATCGCCCTAATCATATCGATTAGCTAGTTGATGGAATGGTCCATGCTCGTGGTATTTCTGTTTTCAGATTTCTGTAATAATGTAATTTTTAAAAGTGAAGATGTAAAGCATCTGTTAAATACTGCTATTGATGAGGTTACACCATTGGCATGACAGAGTGCTATTTCCCTGATGAATCTAATTTGCAAGCGAATATTCTACAAATATTAACAAATAGAGCCTACAATAATATGAGAATAAGCCACAATTAAAGGTTAAAGTACGTTTATTGACGTTTCAATTTCCACTTCGGAAATCGTTTTCAAAATACAAACATTAGTAAATTAGACAAATTTAATCTAATAATTTAATTTTATCTGACTCATTTATATTGACAATTCAGACATACATTATACATTTTAAAGTAGACGACTTTAAAAAGATTTTACCGATATTGTTGAGTTGCGTTCCTGGGACGACTACTTGTAAGATAGTTCATTCGATTACATGAAATCAACCTTAACTTGAGAATATCCGTCAGAAAAAATCATAGCATGTAATTCGTCTAAAAAGACAAACACGCGCCATGATGACAGTAAAAATCTCCTGTTAGTGATTCCATAGTAAATTATGACGAAAAAACCAGGAAAAAAACCTCATAATACTATCCCGACATGGTAAGTATATGGTCGTGTATTTAGTTTACTTTCAATAAACACCAAATTCTGATTTTATATGTTTGTTATTTAAAAACCCATGTCGTCAAAATATCAAGAAATAAGTCACCAATCGGCGGAAGAATTATCGGAGTGACAACCTTCCATAGACGTAATAATTCGCCAATGAACCAGCAGAATTGCTTATAAATAGGAAGAAGAAGAAGAAAAAATATCAAGATTATTCCATATTGTAAATTATTGTACTTACCCATCCTATAGAGATAAAGATAAGGATATACAATTTCTCATTGTATAAAGTTTGTCCTAATGAAAGTATAAGATTGACTTGTTCAGTCCATACATTAACTAAAAAAAATATTTAACTAATAAGGTTATTCAATGAAAAATTACATCAAATATGCAAAATAATATTGAATTTAATGTAAATCTTTGGAATTTTGCATATTCATACAAAATATTGCACAAAAAGCATGAACGTAAATTTATTCTTAACGTAAGAACAGCTTTACATTAAACAAAAAAAAAAAGGAAAATTAAACCTGGAAAAAAATTTCTAGCTTCGTTAGTTTGTTTCCAATTTAGTTCCAAGTATATATTTTCAAATACAGTGCCTTTAAAATTAAATGACAACTTATATTTTTGGAAAAATCGCTAATTCAATATTTAAAGTGAACAAACTATATAGAGAAATCTATAAAGAAATAATAAGTTATTATGCTTGTTAGTATTAGATAATAAAGAAGCTAAAATTAGAGATAATTATTTATAGGTATGTGTTAACGAAATCACTGATTTGTTAAGAATGTATATTGCTCATATATTGATTAGTGCATTTAGCAATCAGATCTTAGCAAAATTTTATTTAATTTCATGTAAGTCGAAAAAACCAAAGTTTTAAAAAGATCACGTTTTCACAAGAAGAATTGCGAAGATTTTTCTTCATGCAGCTGTTTCTAGTGACAAATTGTTGCTACTTTGATCTGATAATTTTAGAATATTTAATCCCAATTTATTGCGTATTACAACTGGTACAACCTTGTAACATATCATAATCTTGCCCTCACATATTTCTTGATCGAATACTACTCTGTATATATTTCTTTTTCGACAAATATAATTCAGCCCTCTACTATATTTACTCTATTACAAAAAAGTCGAGTTTTCGTTAAATGTCTTTTTAACTTTTATTATCTCATAAACTGGACCCTTTTATATATATTCGTCTGAAAATATCAAGGACAGAACACGTCACAAAGAGGTTCTGGGAAGGCTGAACAAAGAAATGGAAATTTTAAATACAATAAAAACAAGAAAATTAGAATATATCGGACATATTACACGTGGAGAGAAATACACCTTGCTTCAACTGATTATGCAGGGAAAGATCCAAGGAAAGAGAAGCATAGGGAGGCGTTGAATGTCATGGCTACGTAACCTGAGAGAGTGGTACGGATGTACATCAAATGAACTTTTCAGAGCAACCGTCTCAAAAGTCCGAATAGCTATGATGATTGCCGACCTCCGCCGCGGAGATGGCACTTGAAGAAGAAGATATAATATTCGAAAAAAGTTTATTTATAGAGATTATTAAATAGATATCAGAGCCGTCAATCCGACGCGACATTATCGGTATAAAAAATCAATTTGAATCGGTCCCTTTACCCACCTGCATATGATGTAGACCAGTGACCCTTTTGTATATATTATTTACCCAATACCCGAGGTGCTAATCTTATGTATCAGTAAACGAGGTAAGACCTCCTTTTGTCGCCATGAAAAACAATTTGAACCACATGCCTCCCTATTAAGTTATACAGGGTGGTCCTTAAGTAATTGTACAAACAGAAACCGTAGATTCTGCACTTTAAAATATTACGATTTAAGCCTACTTGCTTTAATAAAATGTTGATATTAAAAAAGATACAGGGTGTTAAAGTGGAAATTTAAAATTATATTTTTCGCTATAACTTTTACGTTTGTAAATATTTTTGCACAAAAATTTACATTTGGATGCTCTTGCGTAGGATAAATTATAATTTTATACCTACTTTAATGTAACTAATAGAGGGCGCCACATATGCCACATGGTTGGCATAAATTTGCGCTTAACTTTTTTGCTCTTTAAGTTAGCTCTATTTGTGTTAAAGAATATTAAAGATACATTATTTTTATAAAGAAAAGCTATACTCGTTAGTAACCTGAAAATTTAACCGTTTTTGAGATAAATGCATTTTTTAAGTCAGTTGCACAATAATTCTTAGTTTGAAATTTGTGCGGTAAAGCACTGAATACCTGTAGATAAGCATAATTCATAGTTTATTCTTATTAAAACAACTCAAAGATGATAATGTAACATCACAAAATGCTTTGTTATATGTGCTAAATATCTTATTGAAGAAAATATATTTCATCTTCTTTAGGAGCCGTGTCCGTATTCAGACGTTGGCCGTCATCATGTTTACAATTTCCCTTTGCTATCGCTTCTTAAGTTTCTATAATGGCGTTTGATTACTTTTTCTCTATTGTAAAATGCTAAAAACCCAAAATATGTGGTTTATGCAAGATGATACACAACCACATTCTAGAGAGAAGGCAGTTAGAACTAACTTAAATACAACTTTTTTGAACGTTGGATTGGTCGTGGTAGTCATATTCCTTGGCAAGGTGGTGAGATATTGATATAATTATTTAATTCATAAAAAATCCGAAAAGAATACTTATTGTTTATTAGGTGAACTGTTTACCCATTTTTATTAGGACAAATAGAAACTAGAGCACAGGTATTGAATAACACATATTATGTGTCCTGTTTCATAATCCTCTTGCTACAAATCTAACCTGAAAGACTCAGCATTTTTACAAAAACATCATCGTTGTCCTAATAACCGATATTGTTATAAATATAATAAATACACAGGCAATTTAGTTCAGCATAATGTTAGTTCGTTAGTAAATCATAATAGTCCATTTGTTCGAGATGTAATTATAGTTACTAGTAAGCTGTAACGTAATCATATGAATAAGTAATGTCATCGATATATTCATCCATTATACATTATAGCCACTACGTAGCCCCGAATTTAATCCGCTTAATTTTGGAGTATGGGGCGCATTAAATCAACGTGTCTATAAGAATCCCATAAACATTTGCAACGAACTATGGGAAGAAATAAATACTGCAGCAGTTTCTTTAGAATCAATGGTGCTATTTAATATGAGACGATCTTTTATGGAATATATTGCATATATTGATAATTAAAGAAAATTTAAACATATTTATATAACACTTACTTTGACAAAAAGTTGTGTTATTGAGTTTAACTATTTCTTAATTTGATTTTTAAACAAAATGTTTTAATTATGACTTTAATTTAACATAAAACGTAAAATGTTTGATGTCAAATCCTATTATTCTGTTATTTTGTCAAATCCTATTATTAATTATCCTGCTGATATATTTATTTTATTTAATATTTCGTTAACTATTAACTTTAGTTAAAGGTATTTTATACCAAAATTCAGAAGTATTAATGTTTTTGTCTATTTTTTCTTCGTTGCCTGGAGTAATTGCCTTAGATCAGAATTATGCAGCTGATTTTTAAAATGCAATTATCTAGAAAACTGTTGAGTTTTGAAGTTATTAACAAGTATACCTTTTTTTTTGTCAAAATAATGTATCTTTAATATTTTTATTCCCAAATACAGGTATCTTAAAGAGCAAAAAAGTTAAGTGCAAATTTATACCACACATGTGGCATAAGTGGCGCCCTCTATCAATTACATCAAAGTGTACATCAAATTATAATTTCTCATGTTTAAAAGTACCCAGCTGTAAATTTTTATACATAAATGTTTACAAACGTGAAAGTTATAGCAAAAAATAAAATTTTAATTTTGCACTTTAACATTTTGTATCTTTCTTAATATCAATATTTTATTAAAGCAATTTGGCTTAAATCGTAATATTTTAAAGTGTAGAATCTACTGTTTCTTTTTGTACAATTACTTAAGGACCACCCTGTATATGCGTTCAATAAAATATTTTAAATAACATATCAGATATAGAAAAGTATTAAATATTTTTAGTACTTACAATTTTGCGACAAACTAAACAATAAACTTTGTCAATAGCTCTTTTGTAAGGTTAAATTCGAGTAGCGACAATGGTTATTTTTGGCATTTTAAAATTAAAATTGTTAACAAATTAAACAATCTCGACTGACGATACTTAACTTTTTACTTTCACTTTTGAGTACAAAATGATTTCCAGAATGACAATTTTATTCATACCCCACGCAATAAACTTTTAAAACACCCTTTTACTACGGGATTAACAATACAACAATACAATGAATATTAGGTAGAATCTGTAGGTATTATCGGTAATATTGAAGAATGAAATATCATATATTATATTATATATAATATATAGCCATACCATTATCCACTGTTAGATAAATATGATTTAAAATCCGGAATTCAAAATAAATTGACGTTTATGCATTTTATGCAATTCTTTGTATAAGTATGCAAAATCCCCAAATACATATTTGCATAAAATATGCAAAACATGCAATGTAGTGCATTTTGCATATTATTTGTCTAAGTATAATGATGAGGCTCGTCTCAGCATTTTACAATAGAAAAAAAGTAATACAACGCCAGTATAGAAACTTTACTTAAATTACTTAATTTTCTAATAATTTAGTAACTATTTAATATACAGTGAACGGCTAAATTATGGAATATTATCATTATTTCGAGAATCGTTGGGTTTTGAGGGAAATCCCGAAACAGGTCGATTTTTGTTATAAAATACCCATACCCATGGTATAACGTACATGGAGTAGGGATGGTGTCACCGGTGTAGGTGTAGTGACGCAATCGTTAATTTTTTTAAATAGAAATCGGTATAATGCGACACCTGGCTCCCTTTGAAGGAGAGTTTAATTCTCTATTTAACGACGTTACATTTTTACCTAAAATATTTTTTAAGGGTACAAAAACAATTTTTATTTAATATAATAATTTAAATTCAACTAAATTACAACTAATGATTTAATTCATAATGTACTTTAAAGTAGTAACCAAATTATGCATAATAATTATTTTAAATTAAATATTCGAAATGTCATCCATCCGTTTCTTGACAATATGCGAATCTACGGACACATACATCAAGTACATTGCGGATGACTTCTGGAGTAATTAGACTCATTTCATGCCTAATTCTATCTTTCATGTCGTATAAGTTTTGGGGTATATTGACATAAACTTTTAATTTTATGTAACCCCACAGGAAAAAGTTTAGAGGTGTTAGATCTGGCGACCTTGCTGGCCACTCTATAAAACCTCGTCTTCCGATCCACCTCCTGGGAAAGCAATAATTTAAAAATTGACGTACTTCACGTGCGTAATGCGAAGGAGCTCCATCTTGTTGAAACCAGATATTTTCACTGGGTAAATTTAGATTAATGGCATTTAAATACATGCTAGCAGAAACAGGTATAAGCAGATTTCTCAAAAATGGTAAATAACGTTCTCCTGTTAGATTTTCTTCAAAGAAAAAAGGGCCAATGATTATGTCATTAATGATCCCTGCCTGATCCCTGCATTTACTTTCTGAGGATATTGCGTGTGTGACTCAGTCGTCTAATGTGGGTTTTCTTGACTCCAATATCTGCAATTTTGACGATTCACGGTACCATGTATAAAATATGTGGCTTCATCGGAAAAAGGATTTGATTGATAAAATGTGGATTGCGGATACATAAATCCTGCATGATTTCAGAAAATTAAAGCCAGCGATCGGGATCGTCGTCGTTTAATTCCTGATGTAGTTGAATTTTGTAGGGATGGTATTTTTCTTTTTTTTAAATACGTAATACCGATCGTTGGGAAACTCCAGCATATTCACCCATTTCTGTTGAACTACTGTACGGATTGTCATGTACATTTAATAAAATATCAAGTTTCACATTGTCTTCAATTTTAGGACGCGTAGCGTTTGGAATATGTTTAACGTGCCCAGTTTTTCCAAATTCTCGGACTATTTTACTTACTGTTGATTGGCTGATAGGTCTGTCTGGATATTTTGCGTTGAATAAATTGCACACCTCGTTCTGTGTTCTTTTTTTATCTCCGCATCCGCTAAGAATTAATATTTCTATGCGTTGTGTTTCATTTAGATGAGCCATAATTTAGTATTCAAAAGTAAAAATTACAATTGACAACTCGACGGTTCTCGAAATAATGATAATATTCCATAATTTAGCCGTTCACTGTATATTATTGAAATAAAAATGGTAATTGGTGTACTAGTGTTTTTGTGGATATTTTTCAATTTTTTTTTGAATATTTGCTGAAATTTAATCTTAATTACAATAGAGCGCAATGCTTTTAGCAGCGTTGGTAAATGTGAAAACTGTGTGTTATCAATACTCAATTGTTTTCGATTTCTCAAAATTATTAATGTTTTTTTAGAACGTGTTTGTATTAAGTTTTCTGTTAAAGCGTGTACGACTTCTACCAAACATTCTCAAATAAAATACACTTACAATAAAACTTACCTAAAGTAATAATTAATAGAAAATACTTAATAACATACAGATCTTTTTTAAAGTATGTTTGACACCCATACTTTTTAAAAAAATATGACTCAAAATTACACAGTTTTGTAACACACGGCTTCCAAACTTTTGCAATTTGTACAAATATAATTAGATTCAATACGATCTGCAGATAAAACAGAGCACCTACGAAATATAACAATAAATATAAAGCACATCAAATAATGAAACTGTATTTTATAAAATGACAAAAACATAGTTTGGCACAAGGAAATTGGTTAATGTGGTTAAGGATCAGTAATATTCATTGTAGTTTTAAGTTGTAAAACTTATCAAGAAGTATAAACGTGCACCGCATATTTTTTTGTAACGATGCATTGACTTTGAGGTTTATAGACCGCGATCTATAGATATCTATAGTGAAGCGTGTTAATAGTAATAGATATACACTTACTCCAGCCGTTTTTTTATTTACTATTTTGTTCAGCAAGGAGGCTCCCTGTTCCTTTTCCCTGTGTCCCCTTATTTTAGTCCCAAAAACGGATTTTTTTAAAGAGAGAAATTCCGTTTCAGAAAGCGCGTAGAAGACCCTCATCGCTCCTAGTACATTACTCCCAGACGGGCATTTTCTCCTTCCCCACAGTCTGACTCACACAGTCTACCTCACACTGTCTGACTCACTTTTCTATCTTCAACTTCCAGCATCATTTTCTCTTGCCTTTGCCGTTGGTCCTTGCTTTCTTCCTCTTCTTTTTTTCTTGATCACTGCACGGAAACTGTTGTGTACACTAGTCCAACCTGCGTTATTTTCAATCATTCTCCTAATCATTTCCCTCACCGTAACAAAGTTCACACATGTCTCTTTCCATTCTGTTTCTTTCTACTATCCATCTGTTGCACTCTAACATCGTATGTGTCACAGTGTCTGAGTGTCTGCAGTATAGGCATTCATCTGTGTCAGCCTTTCCGAAACTAGAAAGGTAGGCTCTAAAACACACGTGTCCTGTGAGCACCTACGTTAGGAAATAATCTAGTCGCCTGTGGTCACAGTCCACCCAATCTCTTCAGGCTATGAATGCTAATCGGGATCAGCATCTTTGTCCACTGTACCACATTCTCCGTGTTGATCCATTATTCTTGCCATCTTTCAATTGACATTTCCTTTTCCTCTCTTCTCTCGGCTTTGGTAAGGTTTAGGTCTCTTCTCTCATACAGCTCTTTTCTTTTCACTGCCAGAACATGCAACGGAACAACACATCCATCGATGGTCCACAAGGCTGCCTTGTAGAGGACGATCGACTGCACCGTGTAAAGCACCCCTCCTTTCAGATTTGCGTCTTTCATTGTTGTGCATCACCCTCACCAACGCAGCCACAGCCTCCCATTTTTCATTCCTGTGCAACGTAACTCCCAGGTACTTTAGGGGTTTCTTGGGTGTTAGAAATGTCTCCGCATATTGTAGTTCCACACTTTGCCTGTTCCTTTTCCCCTTAAGAATGATGGCTTCGATTTTCTCTGCCTGCGTTCCGAACCCGGTATTTGAGATTTAAGATCCTTGGGGGACCCCTGGCCGTCACGTCGACGATCGTACCTTTGCCTCTATTACCTCGTTCCACTGCAGCGTATTGAATGCATTCCTAACACCGAACAACAGCCCAGCGGTGTTCATCTCCTCTGTTGCGCAGTGCTTCTAGTATTGCCTAAAATAAAAGTAAACTAAATTGCCTCGGAGATAAACCACCTGACCTCACAATCATGTCGTCTACTATCGACCTAAAAAGTGGATATGGTAAGTAGGAATTAGTCAGCTGAGCAAGTGAGCAAAATTTACAGCCCTGTATTTTGATCTGTACAATGCTCCCGCTACATTTAAGAGGCTAATGGAAATAGTGTTATAAGGATTAATATTGCAAACATGTTTAGTTTATTTACACAATCTAGTTGTGTTTAAATATTCATCGAGAAGGTAAATACTTGGGTCACATCGTATCCAGTAATTTGTGACTGCTAATCCTAAGTACATCGAGCAATTCGATAAAGGCCAGGATCAAATGATATAATTACAAAATTAAAAGTTTCCTCTATTCATGTACATATTACCGAATATTTGTAGAAGGATTAGCTAATATCGCTAAGCCCTTAACAAAATTGACAAAGGCAAAGGATTATAGAATAATTAGCAACAAAAAACGTTAGAGCTTCTCTAATAACTCCTATCAGTGACCCGAGTCAAAAGCGAAAATGTTTTGGTTGTTTCGGTAATGGTTAAAAGTTGTGGGCTAGATTTTTACTTGTCATGGAGAAGGTATTTGATAACGTTTCACAGTGGGACTATTGTTTCTAATAAATATCTTGAAGACTGTATATTGGTAAACCAAAAGTTGTTCACATAAATCTCTTGAACCATATGCCGCCTTAAACGATACTGACGAAACAAGAGCTCTTTAACAGTATTAAAATGTAGATAATTTCCGACCTAGTTTCAACGAGTTCATGTCAAATTATACAGACACAAAAAATACTAGATGCGACGTACCATCTAGGCACAAAAAGGACTTTTTATTATTAAGAAAGATATTTAATAGTTGGGTCGACCATGACCTTCATATATCCGACAAAATATTTTCAGTATCTAACAAAAAATTTGATTGGTTAGATGAGTCGAAACATCAGCAGCCCAAAATTCATGGTGCATGTATACCATCGCACATATATACAGTTAACAACATATATCTTCCCAAAAAGCGAGCTAGGAACATATTATGGCGCAAGTTAATGGATTTAAGATAAGTTGTGTGCAGTTATAACCACAAGGGTCATAACTATACATAACTTATTTGGGTTAGAACACATATTTGTCAAGATCATCGAGAAGCATGATTAAAGTGATTTTTTGGGTGCCTGACGTAAAAATTAACGAGTGCTGTTTTAGTCCGAAAGGATTATGCCCTTACAAAAGAGTGGATAGTTAATTCTTCTTAAAATACTTATGCAGAGCTCCTGCATAAGCACCTGTTATTTTATCCATCAAGAACGGATTTCGAAAATTTTAAATCGGGGTGGTTTGAGCTTAAAAAGGACAGTGTAACGTAAGAGTGACCAACAGTTAGACTAAGGGCGCTATACATCGGGAACCATCTGAAATAGTGAGTCATGATCGCAACGCTCGCGTAAGAAGTCTCGAGGCATTCTTTAAGTCTCTTTAATATTTTGTATGCGTATATATTTAGCGCGCTTTCAGTATTATAATTAGGCTGTAAATATACTTTCACAGTAAAATAGAAAGGTACAAAAGCTGTAAATAAATAGTGTGTATAAAAGAAAACGATAAATTTTTAATTACTGTAACCATATTTATATTTCACATTGAGTAGGTCCTCCTCCTCAATCCTTGAGTCCTTGTCAGGACAAGTGACACTCTAAATATTATTAGCTTGCTGTCTCCATATGCTACGATTCTGTGTTAGATGGATGGCTTCATGTAGGGATTTTCCCATCAGAGTCTTAATTTAGTCTTTTACTTTTTTTGATAGCCTGTCTTTTAGATTAAGCTCTTTCAGAATTGAAAGGTTGGTTCTGTGTTCCGTCTAGGACACGCGTTAGAATTCTTCTGTATACCCACATTTTAAAGGCTTCTATCTTACTTGTATAGATGTTTTTAAGAGTCCATGTTTGAGCTGCGGATGTAGTAATGGGAAAAATAAGGGCATTGGCCAACCTGAGCTTAGTATTCCTTGTTATTGTTCCGTCTTCATATTTTCATTAATTTAGCTGTTTTGGTTAGGGCCATTGCTAATCTACGCTTGATTTCTAAGAAACTATCGCCATTACTGGTAGTCAGAGAGCCCAAATAAACAAATCTGTCTACAACTTCGAAATTAGATACTTGCTGTATTTGCGCTAGAATATTATAAATGAAATCAGGTATATAGAATGCATGATGATTTCTGATCATATGATAGCCACATATAGGCCTAAAGTACCTTTCCAAGTGGGCATCAGCCCACGGGAGGAAAAGGGTAAAGGAAATACTCGACCAAGACTGCAGGGTTATATTTGGTACTTGGTACACAGCTGGATCTAAAACTGCAGAAGGGTCGGGCGCAGGAATATTAGATAATTATGAAAATTTTAACATTTCTATTGCACTAAGGGAATATACCTCTTTAATTAAAGTAGAGATTTTGAAATATTATAGTGTGCAAGATAACATGAGGCCTATTAAACCAAAGTGGGTCGATATCTGTACAGATAGCCAAGCAGAATGGAAGCACTCGCAAATCCTAATATGGACTTTAGACAGTGTGGGAATATCAAGAGGAACTCGACAGATTGTCGAAACACTAAATGTCATATTGGTATAGATTTCAGGACACCGGGGAATGTATGGCATTGTAACAGCTGAAGCACTTGTCAAAAGAGAATCAGCTACAAAATACTTCGGTCCAGGACCAGCCGTGAGAATGCCAAAGAGCATCGTCCACGACCGGAAAAAAGCCTGGATCTGAAGGCGACATAACTCTTATTGAAAAAATATATCCAGTCAAACACATCTCAAAATATATACTTGACGTACATGTACTAATAGGGCTGAAATACTGCAGAAAACAAGCAGGAATCAGCTCAGAGTTATAACAGGCTTTCTTACTGGACATGTGCCAGACAAGGAATACTTGAATACAATGGGACTGTTTTAATGAGGCTGAAGGTGCCTACTCTGTAGCAAAGAACCTAAAATAATCAACCATATCTTGCATGCCTGCAAGGTATTAGATTGCAGGTGGCAAACACTATTTAGAGACAACAAAGTACACTGGACCGGTATAAGCTGGTGCAGGGTTCGAAAATTCTGGAATGGGTATTATCAAGTAATGGAAGATGTACAACAAGCCAACTGACTGCAGTACTACCAATTTATAACACACGGTTTCCATGAACAAAAATGGGGGTAGATTATTATTTGCCCTGTCAACGATCATTATTTTTCTTTTTTATGGTATTGATCTGAAGTCCTAATTCTTTGCTTATCCGGTAGGTATTTTCGATTCTTTAGCATGCTGTAAAAAAATGGATTATAGTAAAAAAATATTGGCATACCTGTTAGTTCTATTATATTTTTGCTTTTGATTGTAAATCGTACAGAATAAACAAATGCAATACTTCCACTAATTCCTAAAATAACTGTATACAAAAACTTCCAGGAAATAAAATAAAATTTTAATTTTTTTACTTCAGAATTTCTTATATTTAGCAAAGGAAAGAGACCTACAAACTGACATAAAGTAAGGAGATTCTTAAGAACAATATGAGTATTGTTATTATAGATAACAGTAGTTTTAGCTTTTTTATTTTTAATACGAGTATTGTGATCTAAGTTAGCTTGACGGTACATTTTAATCTGAGTTATTCAGATATATTATAAATCTAAAAGAAAAGACAAAATAAATTACTTTGACTAAAACGATAAAATGTTTTTATTTACTTTACATTTTTCGTTGTTGACCATCTGATTAAGAACAATGTTGTTCCCTATAGTCCATTAAGAAAGCATTAATATTTGGTAAATATTTTATTAGCTCTGTCTATATTAAGGTTAGGACAAAACTTTATGTTTGGCGACTATTGCAAAGTAAATTCTTCAGTTATATGAACGCATTTCTTGATATTTCTATTCTAGATCTAATTTCTTTTGTTTAATCTCCATCTTCCGTTAGTCATGTCCCTTACTATTTATATTTTATTACTCTCTTTGTTATTGTGTTGTCGAATAACAGATTATCTACATCTCTGGATTGTTTTAAAAATACCATAATTTTTTTTTTCAAGTTCATTATTTCTGGTCCATAATATTCGCACATGTTAAAGTATGCGTTGTAACTCTTATGGTGTGCAAAAATTTAAGTACATTACATCAAATATTATTCATGTAATTTTCTTTGAATACAAACCTTTCTACAGCTTAGATAAAGCTACCTGAAATATGACTCCGTATAGAAATATTCACTGTAGGTGTTAAATAAAATTGGCGAGAGTATGCATCCTTATAAAACTTATCTACGTTTGGTTATTGAATTTTGCAATCCTTCTTTCCCTCTTTTAATAAAGTTGTCAAACACTTTTTATTCTATTTTCTGTTACTTCTCTAACAAAATACTTTCATGCTGAACTCTGTTAGAAGCTTTTTTTGAAGTATATGAAGCATGCACATAAATCTTTGTTCATATCTAGACCTAAGACATACTTTAAAAATCATTATAAATTAAAATATATAGTATCTTTTATTTCTATAAAGAGTCTAGAGACAAAGAACCAAATTATACAGATGTCATGATGAAGCACCATTACCATAGTCACTTTGTTTAGTCAAATATTTAGCTTGACAATATACTTCATTACTTGGAACGACATCATCTGGTATATATTTATATCTCATATATTTTTTTTGGACCCATTTTTCTTCTCCTATCAGTTTCCTCCTAGTGAGGTTTTAGCATTTGATAAAGTGAGAGATGTGGTGTTATCAAATAATGTAGAAAAATATAACACTATAAAGGAGAGAAAAATAAGCTACTTTGGTCACATACTAAGAGATGAAAAATATAAGTTGATGCAATTGGTTATAAAAGGGAAATTGGAAGGAAAAAGAAGACCGGGGAGACGACGCACGTCCTGGTTGAAAAATTTAAAGCAGTGGAGTGGAAAAACAATAACAAACAAAAACTGCTGCAGACTGAGTAAAATGGGCCGTGATGTCATGGTTTAAGCCGTGTGCCCTTCCTATGTCTTCGCTTCATTTTGCATTTTTATTTTTCGGTTAATAAACATAAAGTTAATAATAAATAATACAAATATTTATACTAGTCACTACCACGAAGTTCTCTTTTATGTGTTTAATTATTGATCAGGTAGGCAAACATATTTTTAACAGAGTTTTTAAAAGTGCCTTTTAAAATATTCCACAGAATATGATTACTATGTGTTGAAAATTCCATACATTCGACCTTGTCTATTTTGAATCACCAAAACACGTTATACGAGGTGAAATCAAATATGAATAATACTTTTAACAAGTTTCATAATATATGTAGGTATATTCGAAATAGTAGGGCCTGCGTAGCGCAAGCGGTAGGATTCTTGCCTCGCATGCCGGTGGTCCGTAGTTCGAATCCTACAACCGGCAAGAATAACTAGACATTTTTAAAAAAATGTCTATAGGCCCCGGGTCGACTCAGCCTGAATAAAATGAGTACCTTGTGTAAAACCAGGGGTAATAATAGGCGGTTGAAGCGTAGCACTGGCCATGTTACCTTCCTTGTATACCGTAGGCCTTAGATATAGCAGACTACCCTGCTATACTCCCAAAGCCGCGAAGCGGTATAAAACGGGAGACTATTATAATATATTATATTCGAAATAAAAAAAAGATTAGCTGATGCCATTGTGAAACTGTGCCTGGTAGTCCGCAATTTAAAATCAAAATCTGCAATCAAAAAAATTATTAATTATATTATACCTAGGTAGAAACTTTTGTCGAAAGCATCGTCAGCATCTAATTCTTTGTTATATTTTGTTTCTCAATATTTTGTTCACTGGGTACAACACTTAAGACCACACTAAACAAATTAATACTGTTCAGAATAAACAAAAAATGTAATATATCAGGACTTTTTAAACAACTAAAACTCTGAAGAATTACACATTCGCAAGCGTAAATACTTCAAAGAGGTCGAAGCGTGACGTCACGGGCGATCACCTGGCGCTTGTTACTTTGGCGAACGTATAATGTATAATGTGTTATCGGAATCCAGCACTCGATTGGGCATGGTCATCTTTATGAACTATGCTTAAAGACGGCCATGGCACAGAATAAATAAGCCATGGGTTGGGTTAAAACGGTTAAAACTTCTTGAGATAAACCAGTACTCATTGTTATGAAAAATAGAACATATAAGTTGTACGCAAGTGTTATGTATAATAGTTATCTCCATCAATAACGGTTTAACTTAACATCTACTAACCTTGGGTTTAACGGGTATCGAAACGTCAAACACTATTACTCTACGCTCTTTCAACATTCGTCTTTGACAACAACTTGTCTTTTAATTTGTGTAATCAATCAATCAGCTGTCAGTTCTGTCAGTTAAGGAAATGGTTAACAGTTGTCAAAGTCGCAAAATTTTTTTGGAAATTCACCTTTTATTTTACTTTTCTCATGCGATATGAAAAAAACTTATAGTTCAGTTAATTTAGCTCTTCTTCTACTGGCGAATTTGTGATATCAAGGTATGGTTTCTGATAAATCGTAGTTAACATTTTACCATATTTATAGTGTATTTGTTATCATATGTGAGACATACCCATAAAGATTTTATCCCTATAATACTACTTTGTATTAGAATGTGTTTTGATACACGGATGAGATATTTATATCAAAAATTACAAGTTTTGTGAGAGTAAAATGTTACCAAAAATGCCCACTCCTTAATTCAAACTATAATTGCTGCATAATTTTCTAATAAAACTTTAATGTTGCTTAATTATTTAACTTGGTGTTTTCCAAAACTAATTGTTTTGTATGTTAGCTTCTCCCAAACTAATATTTAGTTATTCATAAGTATAGCAATTAATCTTTTGTACTAACAATAATAGTTTAAAAAGTTGTATTCAGTGGTCTAGCTTCAAAAAAAGAGTTAGATTGCCTTTGAATTTCATTGTTTAAACTTGTTCAAAGAATTTCAGACTTTTAAATTGTTTAAATGTCTTCATATTCTATGTTATAATATGAAACATCAATATCAGCCTTTGTTGTGTAAATCTTGTTTATTGACATTTGAAAAACATAATCCATAATTATTATGATATAATGATAATGAATAATTCCATAAGGATGGCATTATATATACCTATAAATAGATAAAGCATTTATATTTTTCTAATGAGAAATTTGCAGCTAGACTTGTATTTGACATTAGATTTTAACCTAATGAATGGAACCAACATGAACATTGTACAGGTGAGACTAGATCAATGTTAAAAAATCAGATACTAGCTTTTTGAATAAGACTATGATAACATTACTACATAAAAGGGAAAACTAAAACTGTTACAACACATATCCTTTGTTGTGTTGTAAATTAGTGCATTACAGTTTTCTAATAAAACTGTAATGTTGCAATAAACAAAATTTTATTTTTCTCTTGTTTTTTTGTGGTATTATTCTTTTACAAGATTTTATGTCTGCTTAAAACACTAACTTGTTATTTTTTTAGTATTAAGTACTTATATTAATAACTGTTTTCTGCTATTAGTGATACTGGGGGAATTTTACTGTGTATTCTTATTTAATGTATTGTAGATGGCCAATACTGGTTTTTCTTTATTTCATTGCTAAAGTGCTATATTGGCAGTGCATTGTACTATGACTATATTTAGCATTATAATGTGAGTCCGTACAAACTACAGACAGCAGAATGAAAAGATGTAGTGTGGGATTCCAACAATGTCACACTGGCCACAGTGAAAAATCTATATAATCTCAATCCATCCTCATTGTGTTACATACTATTTCCTCATTTCTTTTTTATTATTCTATTGTGGTCTATTCTATAAGTACCTACAACATACTTCTTTCAACATAATTAATAATAAAAAAAAATGTTTATTTTGTTGGCAGCTATATATTGCATACAATATTTACTTTTAAAATGGACTAGCATCATCCTTAGACTTTATGACTGGTCAAATTCAGTTGGGCATTGACTCGCCTAAGGATCTGCACTGTTAAGAGGTAAATCCGTTAAGAATCTGCTCTATTTTGGCTTTGAGTTCATGTAACCATTGTGTATTGTTCTTTAATGTTTGTTTCATTTTATGCCATACTGTTTCAATGTCAATTAGGCCAGGACTGTTAGGTCAAGAAAGGATGTTTGTATTGTGGTTTCCACACCAGTTTTTTGTGGCTCTGTAAATATGATAAGCCTATTAAGAAATGTAATTGTCGCAAACATTTAATTTGTGAACACTTGGTAGTAGACTGTTTTGAAGTATTCAAAATCATCACTTTGTTGGGAAATTTTACAGTCCCTTTTAAATAGTTCGTGCGAAAAGCCTCATTCTTAGTGCAAATAACTCATTTGTTGTAATCACTAACACATATACATCGAATTTTGATTCGTCACTAAAAATGTCCTAGAACAAAATCTTTTACCTACCAAGAAAGAGTTTAGATTTTGCTCACATGGCTTTTTTTTGTTTTCCTGTAAACTGTAGCTTTTCCTTTGCATGTAGGAAAATATTATTTTTTAAACTACAATCACACTTTTAACTTGTTACCTGTAATTAAATCTTTAACTTAGATTGATGTTTCCACTTACTTAAGTTGCATTATTCTGTTCAGCTATAACCTTGTAGTATTTCTTCGAACTTTTTTACCCACTTTTACTAATATTATGTATATATATATATATATATATATATATATATATATATATATATATATATATATATATATATTGTAAAGACTATGACTGTCAATTTATATTTCAAAAGTATTCAACTAGTGAATTCAGAGGTTTAATTGGTCATTCAGGTTGGCAAATGAAAAAAAAGAAGTAGATTACTTTATTAGTTTAATCAAAGATGTTTTGCTTTATATTTCTAAAGGTTTATCAGTTCTCTAAACTACAACAGATGACAAAGAGTTTATAATATATACAGGTGTTAATAGTTCATAACTTACAACTCAATATGTAGTACATTGTCAATGTTATATATGTACTGTAAAATTTATTCACCATTCAAACCTAACTTAACAAAAACAAAACAAAAAACACACAAACTCTGCAATTAATAATGTTCATATTCGAAGATACAATGATTTAGAAATTTCAAACGAACATTTGGCTTCATTTAGATATGTTTCTCCAATGAAGACAAACAAAGCACTGATTTATTGCAATCTATGCAAACGACGTGACGCGATACCGAAAATTTAAGGGCCATATGTCAACCAAATTCCAATTCCTGTGAAGGTTTGAGACACAGTTATGGACTTCTATGAGGGTAGTTGAAACGACCCCCGTTCAATATTATTGACCTCTATAATTTTTGAATTTAAAGAAATATTACACATTATCATAATTATTAAAAAATAATAAATTAACAGTCAAACATGTGAATTTGTTATATATTTTAATTTATTTGTCCCAATATATAGTTTTTGAGGGTTATATTTTTCATATCCACATCTTTTATTTTACAACCAGCAAAAAGTGGTTGCTGTCTATTTTAGAAACTCTTCTTAATTACACTGCTTATCTATTATAGTTTCTGGTACTTCTGTTGTGCAGTAGAGTGTACTTATGCATTTGCTTGTTTTTATAAAAGAAGTTTATGTATATATAAAAAGAATGTAGGCATTGTACCATGGCTTTCTTAAAACCTGTGGATCACAAACTCAAACTTTATTAAAAATTTATAAAATATTGAACTAAAGGTTTTGTAATGTAAACAAATCCTCTTACAATGCGACGATAGCATGAACACAAGCCCAAAAAGGATCTCAATCGATGCTTGTCTACAGGCATTGGCCAGCTCTTAAATTTTTTTATTTTCTCAGAATCGGTGCTCACCCCCTCATCAGATGAAATTACATGTCCAAGGAAGACTACTTGCTTTTGGAATAACTGACATTTCTTGGGATTCAATTCAGATTCACACTTCTCAATTCTTTGAATACACTGGTAAGGTTGTGGGGATGTTCACTTCTTCTAATGTAATCTCCGCAACACTGTCTCCTCAAACATTAAGAGGTGGCTGGGGCATTACACAGACCAAAGGGTAGGACAGTGAAGTGCCATAGGCCTTGGCCAGTCGCAAATGCTTTATTGGCTTTGTCTGCTGGACCCATTTTCACTTGCCAGTATCCACTTTTCAAATCTAATGTTGAAAACCATTTCACTCCAGTCACAGCATTCAAGGTGTCATCAATATGTGGCACTGGAAACTTCTTTTTCACCAAGACAACTGGGGAACTCCATGGACTTTGGATGTGATGGTTCTATTACAACTTGTTCCTGCATTTCCTTTAACATTGTCTTGACTTCTTCTTTTTTTGCAAATGGGAGTCTTAGGATCTCATTTTATGGGAGCAGTATTTCCAGTGTTTATTTGATGCTGGGTTACCTTCGTTCGCCTGTAATCATTGAATGTCAAGATGTTCGCTAGACTTCTGGTATAGGAGTTGAAGCGGTGAGATTCATTACTCGGATAGGGAAGAGTTATTGCATTCTACCTAGACTTCTTGCTAAAAGGATGCCTTTAGAGAGTTGTTGGATAGCTGGTTTAAAGGTTCTGAGAACAGTAGTCAGTAGGTATGGTTCTGGGTTCGCAACAATGATCTCGGATCAGGCTGGTAATACAACATCTTCTTCAACACAGATGCATCATATTGTTTTACTACATTCTGTTGACATCAAAACCACTTCTTTATTTTCATTTTGAAGAACATTTTTGCTTTTAAATCCAAGTTACCATTATGTTGATGCAAGAAGTCTATTAATGACATCGTCCATGATGTCATTGAAACTATTTTACAGATTGAAAAACTCGTTCGACTTTATCTTGCTGTGAGAACGCACGTTTAACATGCCACAAGAAAACATTTTAAAAAAAGGGAAACAACTTGTGTTGGACATATATTCTTACATTCTCAAAGTACAAACATTAGACTAATATTTGTATTTTGAGAACGATTTCCGAAGTGGAAATTGAAACGTCAATATACGTACTTTAACCTTTAATTGTGGCTTATTCCCATTTAAATATTAATTACTTTAAAATGCCACAAGAAAACAGCTTCAGAACAATTTTATAAAATGGTTTAGATGATTTCTGGTGGTGCATCATTAATCATGTTAGGCTTAAAATGCACTCTTAGAAATATCAGACAAGGAGGCACCGAATGTCCTAGCGCATTGACACAAGCAATAATAGTGACGTTGCTACCTCTTTCGCTTGATGTCACTTTGCCCACTTGTTTCGTCGTTTTTGGGGCTAAAACTTTCATGGGCGTATGTACAGTAGACAGCCCAGACTCGCCTACATTTATATGTTTTCAGAAGAGAAATTGTGTTTGGGCAGCAAGTCCCTGTATTATTGAAAAAACGTTAGCCTGGTTAAAACCTGTAGCACGAGCCAAGCTTGAGTCAAGGTTTTCACAGGCTTAGATTTTGGTGTCGTTTGAAAAGTCATAAAACGTCTATCCAGCTGCTTTATTTGTCTCCCAAGAGCTTGAGTAGGCTTTTTTTTTTTCTAAATAACTGCATATTTGTCTGCTAATTTCACAAATTCCTCTTTTCAAACGCCATAGTGAAATTTGTATGCTTTCAAACAATATTGAACTAACTGCTCTTCTTCCTCATCAGTAAACAACCTTTTGACAGCATATTGAAATTATACATGACTGTTGTATTCACACTTCCTTTGTTTTTCTTGACATATCGGCCTGTCACAGATTTTGACATAATAAATTCTTCAGCCGCCTTTCCAATTAACCATCGTTCTTCTCTTCTCTATTCTTCTTTTCTCTTCTAACTCTTCTTTATAGCATCTAACGTCATCCGTATTGTGTAAGTCGACTTACCTTGGTCAAAGTAATGACCAAAATAAAAATATGAATGTGCTAAGGTAAACTCGTTTTCATCGTTCTTAGCGTGTGCCTGAAATAAGCTACTACGGAATTTTTAATATTCGTCTCTCTCTGATACACAGATGCACACACTCTGTAATTCAATTGTGCGAGTCACGTTCGTCATGGTAAAGTGCGATGAGAAGGGAATGAAGAGACCACTCACGTCTCCCAGTATTGTAGCAATAACACCGATGCGTTTGGCCGATACGGTATCGGTGATAAGTTCGGCCTTTTTACGAATACAGATAGCTGGCAGTGACGTGTTTTTTTAACATGTTACCCTGATCTGTGCAGGTTTGAAGTAGCTGATGAAATAGTTTTTATAAGCAAACAGTTTTTAATAATTAATAGTTTGAGCTCTTACTGTGTGGAATTCCATTACATAAAATAATGCTCTCGACACTTTAAAAATTCCAGTTTATTATAAATTAACTCTCTCTCTTCCGATACCCATTGCAATAATGACTTGTGGCATTGTTCTTGAATGAGCTGGCTAATAGTTTTATAATTGTAGCAATTACCATTGATATTTTATGTTGTTTTAGTCGATTTTAGTCAGTCATTGTTGGAATTTGTTCCGAACAGTTTTACTTATTATTTTTTGTTGTGAATAACTAATTGTTCTATTTAATAAAAAAAATTCCGGGAAAAACGATAACAGGAGAAATGCGACAATGTGTAGTTTATTTATTGGAGTATTTTAACCCTTTGTGGGCCAGTGGTCCCATAGTGGAACCACAATTTCAAGAATTTTTATCCTACTGTCCCGGTAAGCGCCGGCCGGAACCACAGACAAATTCTTTAATCCCCTCTCTTACACTATCGGCCATGCATACGATCAGGTTTTGGAGCGCTTTAGTGTGTTCTAGTAGGTGATTGATGTGACACGTTTTTCGCTATTTTGCGCGCCAACTACTAAAATTTCTACTGAACGTAAACAAATTGATAATGGCAGGTAAGAACAGCTAAATTAGGTAATTTTGATGGTTGTTAAAGAGATCGTATACAATTTATTCTGATATTTTTGTATATTTTATATTTTCAAGTCATCTAAAAGGTGTGGTTCCGTATGGACCCACAAGTACTTTTTATTATTTTTTGTTGTTGTTTTTATACGGGGTAATATATTGATTCGGGATTTGAAAGACTTTACAGTTCCTGAACATTTTTTTCATTTTTATTACAGAAAGAAAACAATGGACAATAAATAATTTAGAAGCTATGGGTAATGATGGTGTATTTGCTTTGATTGAGGAAATACCATCTGACGGAGAGTCAGAAGCGTCAGATATTGATTCTGATGTTGAGGATCTTGGAAATAGTGAACCAGATAACGGCATCCCGGGCACTCAACATTCATTGGAAGAAATGAATCAAATGGTTGACGAAGGTGAACATGAAAAAGAAAATAACGAAAGTGTTTTCAGTGATTCGGATGATTGTACGCCGCTATCTGTTTTTGGGAAAAGGAAAAGAAAGCTTACAAAACAAAAACAAACTGCAAGGAAAAAAAATAATAATGTACATGCAAAGAAAAATGAGATTGTCAAATGGTCAGAAAATATTCAAACTTATTACAAGACACCTTCATCTTTTGTTGAAGAAGTGGGTCCTGACATACCGGATTTACTTGAAGATCCGTTGGAGTTGTTCATGTTGTTATTTTCAGAGGAGCTGTTAGATATATTAGTGTTTCAAACAAATCTCTATGCAACCCAAATGAATCAGGGAAATGCTAACAAATTTACTCCCACTAATCGCGAAGAAATGAAGTGTTTCCTGGGGATAAACATTCTGATGGGAATAAAGCATTTACCAAGCTACAAGGATTACTGGTCTTCGAGGACAGATCTACGTGATGGTTTTATTGCATCTTATATGTCTCGCAATCGATTCAGTTGGTTACTGGGAAATATTCATTTAAATGATAACAGTCTTGAACCGAAAAAAGGTGAAGTTGGCTACGACAAATTGTATAAAGTGCGACCAATGCTCGATAGGTTATCTGACAATTTCATTCGATATTATAAGCCAAGTGAATGCCAGTCAGTAGATGAGTCAATGATTAGATTCAAAGGTAGAAGCATTTTACGCCAGTATATGCCCAAGAAGCCTGTAAAACGGGGCTACAAAGTTTGGATTCGTGCTAATGAATCTGGTTTTGTTTCAGAATTTCAAATCTACACTGGTAAAGTTAACAACTTACCTGAAAAAGGCTTAGGTGCACGAGTTGTAAAAGACCTCACAAGCAGTCTTGCTGGAAAATGCCATAAAATATTTATGGACAATTATTTTACTTCGTATGATCTTTTGGAACAACTTAGATCCAAGTATATATATGGATGTGGAACAGTAAAAGCTAATACTAAATATTTGTCAGAATGTAATTTTCTAGAGGACAAAACCATGGAAAGGGGAGACACTCAATGGAAGATAAGTGATGTTGGTGTACTTGCTGTGAAATGGATGGATAACAGAGCAGTTCATTTTATGAGTAATTTTCATGATCCTACTGATGTTAAACTTATTTCAAGGAAACAAAAGGATGGCTCCAAAGAAAATGTTACTTGCCAAAATTTGGTCAAAGATTACAACGAGCATATGGGTTATGTGGACAAGTCAGATATGCTCAAATCTTGTTACGAAATTAACCGCAAATCCAAGAAATGGTGGCCTAGAATATTCTGGCATTTTGTTGACATAACGGTTGTTAATGCCTTTATTATTTTTAAAGAACGATCTGGTGGTGCATCAACACTTTCTCTAAAAGAATTTCGGTTAGCAGTTTCTGCAGGACTTATGGGTACTCCTTCGCTTACTCAGAAAGGAAGAAAATCGTCCGGTTCTGAGGTAAATAAATTTAAAATCTGCGTTCCTATTGAAATACGCACCAACAAGTCGGAGCATATGCCAATACATGGAACCAAAGTAAGATGTGCTCGATGCAGCACAAGAAACCAACCTCATCGAACGAGGTGGCATTGCACTGTATGTAAGGTGGGACTATGTTTATCTGAAAAAATCAATTGTTTTTTAGAATATCATAAAAAATAAAGTGAACTTACCTCCTTTATGAATATTTATTATCATTTTATAAAAATTGAGATAGTACTAATCAGTACCAGTGGTTCCACCATGGAACCACCTCCAAACTAAACCACCCCTTATATAAAAAAAATTTAATTGACACTTGACGTTATCTTTTGTATCACTGTATCCCTAACTTGTAATAACTTTGCAGTTTTTTGTTTAATACTTAATTCGGTCCGCAAAGGGTTAAAAAAGAAAAAGAAAACAACGGATCTTTGCTTTCGTTATCATCGGTACACGAACGAGTAGCGGACGCTTTGAAAATCAGTCTTCGCACAGTGACAAGAATAAAGAGTGAATACAAGACAGGGGCAGCTCTTACTACACCAGGAGACTCACGTAATGTACAAAAAAAAGACTAATGATGTCAGCGATACTATAAAAGGAGAGATTAGAAATGTACTTTATGGCATGAAAGCAAAAGGAGAGCACGTTACAATTAAAGTTCTAAATACACAATTAAGAAACAAGCATCTATATGACGGTTCTGATACAAGTTTGTGGCGTCTTATGAAAAATTGTGGGTTTTCATACAAACTAGAAAATAGTAGACGAGTGCGCTATGTGAGAAACCATGTATTGTCTCCAAACGACTGTATTTTTTGAGGCATTATATGAGAAATTTTTTAAGTCCAAGCCCACTTCAGTTCGTTTTTTTAGATGAAACATGGATATTCCTAAAAGGGGCATATAAACGTACTTGGCAAGATGACTGTGTGAAAAGCATCAGAAAAGGACACGAAAATACAGGTAAACGCTTTGTTGTTTTACATGCCGGAAGTAGGCAAGGATTTGTTAAAGATGCTGGATTACTGTTTTCTACGAAATCGAAGAGTGCAGACTATCATGATTCTATGGATAAAGAGTCTTTTAAAAAGTGGGTCTCCGAAAAGCTGATACTAATGTTGGAGGAACCATCTCTAATTATTATGGATAATGCCTCATACCATAGCTCTTTAATAGAAAAGTTACCGAATGCCAGTTGGAAAAAATCGGACTTACAAGAATGGTTACGAGCGAAAAAAATAATTTTTGACGACGATTCGGACAAGACAGAGCTATTGAGTCTTTGTCGCCAGAATAAACCACAAAATACCAGGTACGTTATAGACGAGCTACTCCAAGAACATGGGCATCAGGTTTTGAGATTGCCTCCATATCACTGTCAATATAATCCGATTGAGTTGGTCTGGGGCATTTCTAAACAATACTATGATCGTCATATTGGAAAACATGGACGTAGAGATGAAACAGTGAAAAAAGTTTGGGGCGATGCATTAGTTGAGGCAACACCTGCAGTGTGGACGAGTTGTGTTAACCATACTGAAAAATTAATTCAGGGCAAATATGGTCACATATGATGAAAATGAAAGTAGGATTATCATCGATTTGGCGGAAGATTCCAATGATGAAGACAGTTCCAGTGAAGACGCTGACTGATTAGTTAATTAATCAAGGTCAGTACGTTGTAACAGTTCAGAATTCGCTACAGTGTTTAAAACTTAAAAATCTGTATCATTTTTTAATTAAAGTGTTTGTCCTATTGTACTGCAAGCTAGAAAAATACTTCTTCGCAATTTATACGTACATGCCGTTATTAGAAATTTAATGAAAAATAATTTATAATTTTCTTTTATAACTATTATTTCGTTTGACATGCTACATTTTGCTCCGCCACTGGAGGAGGTAAACGAATCGAGCTTAGACAAGGAAAGACAGATGAAACAACTTATTGCAAGTGTTTTTACACGCACACGCCAAGAACGATGAAAACGATTATACAAAATTGTTTTGTTTTATTAAAGAAGTGAGGTTATGTAAACTGATCGAGTAATCCATAAAAAAACAGCAAAATAAGTAAATATACATTAGCTGACAAGTACGTATGGTTAATATAAAACCTCTTACCTCAAATTATTTTACTCAAAACACCGACGAAAATAGATAAAGAAAAGAAACAGTAGCGAAATTTTGCCAATGCACAACCACTGACGTGAACTTTTAAAATGGCCAACTTTTTCAAGTACGATCGAGATGTTTGACACAAAGAAACGTGAGGTTTGCTTGTAGCACTAATAGCGCCAAATTTAAAGTACATCTATCGCTGTCCCTAGGTACAAGGTGTCCCAAGGTACACGGATCTCCCTTTAGAGTTTTAGTACAAATAGTTTTATTTTGTTTACCAGCCTTATAATTTTAAAGATCTTTTGGAGACCTAGTTTCAGACATAAGTCAGAGTATATTTCGCTAGTTTATTTTATCTTCAGATCAAAATACTTTAAATGCTCTACATGTTTTTGAGCGGAAACGAATGGGAGTGGGCACCCTGACATGATTGAGAGTGATCTAAAGGTGTTTAGTTTGTCGAGTTTTCATCATTCTACATCTTCGACATCTGTTGGTTTGACGCCATAAAATAGCCGGATTATAGCATTTTATAAGTTTATATTACTTTTGTCAACTCATTAAGTAATAGAATATTTCCTAAAGAAATAATATAACACCTTTTGGAAGGTATTTCCAATTTTATGTAATTTTTTACAATGATGAGTGTGGTTAGTATAATTTTTATTCATTTGTTGTACATGATAATTTATATTTACTGTTATGTAAAGAAAATTTGTTAACAAACAGTAAATAAGGTATAAACACCCATTAGCACTAACTTTCTTACATCTTAAACAAATTTCTTCAGTTTTATTATTAAAATACAGTTTTTAACAAAAATGTTCAGGGTTGGTCAAAAACCAGTAGTACCATGTGGTTGTGGTTTGCTATAACACCTATGGGTAAAAGTTCGTTGATATGAAATAGGTATATTTTCAAAATAATAAAAAATATAAACCTAAATGTTATGTAAAATAAAATGAGTTTGACAAGTACAATTAATATATCATTGTTCCTTTGTTATCTAGATGTCTGACATACCTGTTAAGGTTTTAAGAAAGGAGACAAGAGACTTGATTTCAGCCCTATTGAATCCTAGGAAAGTTATACCTAATGATAAAGGCTTATCGAGGTACGTATAGATTTTATAAAGTATTTTACCATAGGATGCCAGTGATATTTTTGTTTACTTTTATCTTGTTAATATAAACCAGATTATTTTTTTTATTTAAGCAATCACATCAACCACATCATTATTAGCGACTAAGGTTACAATTAAATTACATTAAATTGCAATACATTAAATTTTTTAGTACATAAGTTTTTATCTCGTTACACAAAAATTTAATATTAAACATTGCCCATCCTTCAAATACTTGGGTATAACACTAACTTCTCTGTCGAAAAGAGCCAGCAAGACATTAAAAACAAAATTGAACAAGGAAGACATAGCTGTGGTTTGTGCCCTCCAAATAAATTGGCGGGACCCTGGTCTACCTGGCCTTTCGACATACGACCGTTAGCACCTCCACTGCGCCTACGAGTCCGACACACAAATGAAGGTGGCGCGATGCATTCGCATCGCGGGGCTCCACCTCCCCCGTAGTACCTGTGTTGAGATTACCACACCTATCCGTTATCCCCTCCCACGGGCGGACAGATGACACAGGCAGAGGAATTTCCACCTCGCACGTAGACAGGTCGCCGCCGAGGATCTCTCTTCTACCACTCTTAAATCTCCAGGCGGCTACGTGCCGAGACATCAACACCACGATTGGAGGTGTAAGGCCAAAGGAGGTGTGTACGGGCCCAGCTCGTTCAACCTCGCCTGGTTCTCTTGGAATGAGAGTAGAGTGGTCCCCGAGAGTCTTATCTCGGATACTAGGAATGTAGACCGGTCACCGTGACGCCTAAACGTCTCGAGTGCGTTTCTACAAACCCGACACCTCTATCTAATGGCGGCAACACACTTCGCTATGTTGTATTTATTATGCGGCTTCAGTGTATTCTCCCAAATATTTGTTATTCGTCAGCGAATAACAAATACGCTACTCCACACTTGTGCTGGTGAGCCAAACATGTCAAATATACTGCGTGTTTGGCAGAACCAAAATAGACGTAGACGTATTGATGGTCGCTGCAATTTATTTTTACTTAATATATATATACATCGGTTTAGAACGTCTTTCGACGTTGTCCGATACCTAAACACCATCTCTTCCTATCTTCGCAGTCGTTTGTTGTTAAATTTCTTTCGCTCATGGACTTGTTTACGCCGTGTTGCCATTCTAATCTGGGTCTTCCTCTTTTCCTTCTATTACTTTTTTGGGGAGTCTTGATGCTGGCATCCGTTGAACATGCCCATACCACCTTAATTGTTTCTTCTCTATATCTTGAGTTATATTTCCTTCTATTCCCATACGTTGTTTTATTACATCTTTTCTGATTCGGTCTCGTCTGGAAATACCTAAAGATCTTCTCATTGCATCCATCTCTACTGCTTCTATTCGTTTTTTGTTCTTTTCACTAATTCTCCATGTTTCAGCGCCATAAAGAAGAGTAGTTTTAATCATGGTCTCATATATATTAAATTTCCTTCCTTTCGTTATCTCTTTACTCCACAGTATACTATTGAGACATCCTAAGACTTTCTTTGCTTGAGTGATTCGTTTTTCTATTTCCCGTGTATCAGTTCCTGTATTGTCAAAGGCAACACCCAAGTAGTCATAGCTCTGACAGCAGGAAATATGTTGTCCGTTTTCGAGGTCTATGTTATCTGACTCGTTTCCAATACAAAGATATATTTTAGGTAGGTAACGGGTAGATAGGTAACGGGTAGGAACTCCATTGGATAGTCCTATCAGGGAAAATGAATCAATCCCTGCCTTCCGCAGATTCCAGGTGTTTCCTGGCCCGGGAAACTAGTACCTGTTTAGGGTCCCTTGTCCAGGGTTACGGATGAAGTCCACAACGGCATTCGTGGCGGGGAAGAGTATCTTCACTACGGCATGGAGGGCGGAAGTGGCAACCTTTGATTTTAGGGTTTGTATAGAATCAAGCTGCTGCCTTGTAATTATAGTCGTTGGATCGTCAAAGGCTAGAGGAAGAAAACCTTGATCACAAATTACCCGGTCCTCCAGGTTGGGGGTTGTGGCATTGGAGTGGTTCTCCAATACTCGTCAAAATTTTAACATACCAAAAAGCCTAAACAAAGCCTCGGAACTTTAGATGGGTTTTCAAGGAAACGACCAAAGCTATTTTTACTTAATGCAGTTTACTAATACCTACTTGTGTCATGTCATTTACTTTTTCATTTGTCCACGCCGTTCCACAGTAGGTGGACAAATCTAATTGTGGTTCCACAAATCAAAGCATTAAGAGGTAATTTGTCGAATTAATGGTTCAATAATAAAACGAGAATTACAAATAAAATTAGGTTTGCTAGTGAATTTGCTGCAAAACGCATAAAAATTTTTTTTTATCTAATAAATATTTCTACTTCTTTTTAAATTTTTAAAAAATTTGAAAAAATTATTAAAAAAAAAAATTGAATTTTGATAAATTATAAACAAATCAAAATAGCATCCAATAGGAAGTACAAATAACCGTTATTGTCATGAATGCCAACTTCTAGATAAAATTAGTTTGCAGTTTAATTTGTTTTTGCTAATTATATTGCCAACATGAAAATTTTTTAAAAGAATTAATAAGAAAAAAAAAACAGATGTGGCAGTCCAGTGGGACTGCCGTAGAAGTTATACTTCTATACACACGTTCGCCGTTACAAATTTATATGGGAGTCAATCTGCACAATCATTACATATGTAATGCTATAGGTAAGAGAGAGCAGAAAGAGAAACATAATTATATATATATATATATATATATATATATATATATATATATATATATATATAGTATATAGGTATATGGTGCATCGTTTGCTGTATATAAACAACATTTGACCTGTAATAGGAGTATAGTAAATGAAGGATTGAATCAATATTTTGATGAAAATGTAGATTTTTATTTTCATATATGTATGAAAGGAGTTGAATGCAAAAAAAATTTTTACACATACTCTGCAGTAAAATTCATTGTTTATTTTGTTATTAATATAAAAATACAATACAATACACTGTAACATAATTCAATATAATAATTCAATACAAATTAAAATGGAATATTCATAAGTATTTAAAAATGACAATATACATAACTTACTGACGTATGTGTTTAATTTACCATAATAATAATATTAATAATAATAATATTAATTAATATTAAATATATTTACAAAAGGAACATTTTTATTCTCAAGAAAGAAAGAGAGAGAAAATATATCTTCTATCTCTCTCTTACCTATATCTTACATATGTAATGATTTTGCCGATTCACTCCCGTTCAAATTTCCAACGTCGAACGCGCGTATGGAAGTATAACTTCAAAAAGAAGATTAATTTATTATTCACAGATTGCCAAAAACATGTAACAAATAAATGGAAAATAAAACTACCAATGGTATGTTTTGGTGGTATTATGAATGAATTATAAAGAAATAATGTGATTATAAATGTTACTTATATTTTGAGTTTCTGATCTTTTGTTCAAATTATTATCACTTTTGCTAATACACACGAATGTTATCAAAATCCATGATATGATATTTGTCAATTACTTGCTCTGCGAAAGCATAAGATGTTTTTTTTTATTCTACAATCACGCTTGTGGGAAATATTACGATTTGATAGATTTCTGCCGGTTTCACCAACAATTTCGGTGTTAATGATGGCATATAAGGCAGTGAATGATAATATATGTTCTGATTGTTAAAAACAATGTTAAATTAATCACACGCAGATTATCCACATTAATTCTGTTTTGTTTGACATTCTTCTTTGGGCTTAAAAATTCTTCCTCTGATTTTTGCCATTACAAGAAAGTGGTTACTATCTATGTTTGGACTTTGGTAGCTTCTGGCGTCTATGAGATCGGAAGAATGCCTTGCATCTATCACGATGTGATCTATCTGGTTAACGGTTTCGTTGTTTCCGGGGATTTCCATGCCTTTTTGTGTATCATTGTATGGAGAAATATTGTTATTCCTGCTATTATGTTTTTGGTGCTTTCAAAACTGTTAGTCTCAACCCATTACCGTTTGACTCTTCATGTATGCTGTCACGCTCTATAGCTGGGTCGAAAAATTGCGCCAATTTTTGTATTAAGGTCTCCATCAATATTTTCGCTTTATGACATTGGCATTAATCAAATTCTTTATCTAAGATGTAGAATTCATCTTTTTCATCGTTTCCTCTTTTTCTGTATTCTGTGCTCTAGTACTCTTTTCGTGTGCACTAAGTAAGCTATATTAAAGAATTTTGGCTTTACGACTTAGATAACATATTGTGTTGTTCTAATTCTAATTTGCTTTTTTACTGACTAGAAACCACTGCCAAATTCTTTCCGGGAGGTATGTCTGCTATAGTATATATTGCAATCCCTTCTCTCGATAATCCCTAAGCCAGTCTCATCTCATCTTCTACATTCGTTCTTTGAGCTATAGTTAATCTGCATTTCGCGTCGAACTACTCTGCATTTAGTTGTTTCTCTGTTATCCTGCTATCTGTTCTGTCGCTTATATACTGTTCTTGATATTTTGCCATCGTTTTCCCTATCTTATATATTGCCACGTTAAATGCGATGTTAAAATGTCATCAATATAGTTAAAGTCGGTCTTATCTGGAATTCTCTGAGTTTCCTTGTAAATCTGTATATGAGGGAAATATGTGCTAGTAATGAATATATTTTGAGCTGGAGCTAAATTATGTAAATAATTAAAACAACTCCTTATAACAAAATAATTATGAAACTCCTTAGATCCACTAAATCTGTAAACACTCCCAAAGTTTTCAGCTTCTTCTTCTTAAGGTCCCCATTCTTCTCAGCACCTCGTTGTTGGTCATGTGCTCTGTCCAAGAGATCTTCAGCATCCTTCCAAAAACCCACATCTCAAAGGCTTCTACACGTCTCGTACTTGTGATTCCGAGAGTCCATGTTTCCACTCCGTATAGCAATATGGAATAAATAAATGTTTTTACAAATTGGTATCGGATATCCAACGATAAAGGATTTTCTGCTTATTTCAACTCAAATTCAACAATTTTCAAATTAAATTCTTCTTTATTTTTTTTAGAGATTGGCATGGTCTTGCTGAATTATGCGGAATAAGTGGAGAAATAATACCTCATATCAAAGAAAGTAACGATGCAGCTTTGAAAGTTTTGGAAATATGGTCTGAGAAAAATAAAGAAGAAAGCACCACTGCCAAGTTGTTGTCGTTTTTAGAAAAACTAGACAGATTTGATGTTGTAGAGGACGTTACACCGCTAATTGGTAAGAGTTTATTATTTCCAGTGTATATTTATTGCATTTCTGAACACGTTTCCTAATATTATTAGTTATTTTAAATAAAGTGTTTATATTTTATCTATAGTATAACAGAAATCACATATTATAAAATTTTTATTATTTTTTTTAAGAAAAAGACGCAGAATACTATGCAGCAAATCCTGATGGCTACAAAGCCCAGCTTCAAGATATTGACGACAAAGACATTATAACACACGACGATACGGAACGAAAAAGTCTAGGTCTTCCACCACAAACTTACGATGCTTTCGTGATGTTCAGTGACGACGATATCAACTTTGCTATTGAGATCATTAACAAATTAGAAGTACAATATAAAATGAAGTTGTGCGTTACTTATAGAGACGTCATCGGAGGAGAAAACAATCATGATGCTGTGATTAGGTTGATTTCTACCAGGTGCAATAGAGTGGTTGTTGTAGTGTCACCTTCATTTTTGGAAAGTCCAACTAACAAATATTTTTACACTTTGGCAAGAATGGAATCAATTGGTAACTATAATTTTAAATCATAATTAGTGTATAATGTATAAGTGTATAGTGTATCACTTTATAAAGTCCAGTTTTCCATTCTTTGGGGAACTTTTCCTCTCTTCAGACGGTTCGCAAGACTTAGCTCTGTTGATTGATTAGCTCTGTTGTTGTACATGAAATATTGTCAGAGCCGGCTGCTTTGCGCGCTTTCATTTTTTCTATGGTCATTTCTATTTCTTGCGTTGTTGGTTCGTTGGTGTTAATTCTTAGTTTGTTGACATTGAGGTTTATATTTTGTGCGTCTTCTGGTTGTGTTGGGACTGCACTTAAAAACTCACTGAAATGTGTATGCCATCTTTTAATTTGTTCCTGTAGCGATGATATATCTTCACCTGTATTGCTTTTTACCATTTGTTAGTTGGTAGCATCTTTTGTTGGTTAGCTGTTTAATGATATACAATTGTCTCATGTTTTGATGTTCATCAGTGAGCCATACTTATTCAGCATGGTTTTCTGCCCACTTGGTCAGCATGGTCTTCTGTCTTCCTTTGCTGTCTTCTTGACAACTTAATTCGCTTCTCTATAACTTTATCTAAGTCGTTTCTTCTCTGCTTCTGTTCTAGAATTTAGTAGTTCTAGATTAACGTGTTTGCGGCGTTCTATTTTATTGCATGTTTCTCTGGTGATCCACTCTTTCTTTATATATTTATTTGCCCAAAATGTTTTCACTTGTTTCCGCATTTACATTGCTAATCGTTTTCCAATTTTTGTCCTGCCCTTCCCGTATATTTTGGCTCGTAATTCCCGCACAAATTATATGTTTTGTAGTTTCTTAAAGTTGAACTTCTTTCTCTTAGCTCTCTTGAATTTAATCGGCCATTATTAGGTAGTGATTGTAAGTGCGGTTGTCTGGCGATTTCTGTACTGCTGTCTGATACTTTGTGGATTGTTTTATGTGGGAAGAAAGTTCCTTCAATGATTAGGTTATGGTTACCACACCGTGTCCTAGGTTGGTGTTGTCCGTGTTACCTTGGCATTGAAGTCTCCCATCACTACTTTTATATCGGATCTTTTAATTTGTTCTAATGTGGTGGTTTTAAGGCATTCGTAAAAAGATTCTTTTTTTCGTCAGTTACTTGTTCTGTTGGTGCATAGCACTTAATCCGTGTTACCTTTCTTAATTTGCCCTAATCCTTGCAGTTATTATTCGCTCTGAAAGGGGTTTCTATTCCATGTAAACAGCAAACAGTATAACAGCAGGTCGTCTTCCATATTGACGGGTTCTCCCGTCCCATTCCATTCCACCGTGTCTTGCTGAGATCTCGCTGAGAAAGAGTATATAAACTTTTTATTAAAACATCAAAGTAGAAATGCGAACATTTCTTGGTTGACGAAACCAAACTTCAGCTTTCAACCGAAGCTTTTTCTTCTTTCATTACCTTACAAATTTGGGCAAGGCGTGATATTTACATCATAGTTTTTAATCCCAATATCCGATTATACCGGTTATACCGCATATACTCGGTCGTCAAAGAATCGTTGGTTATTGTGTTGGTGTGATCAATTGTCACTGCTCGAGCAGGTGAGGAACTTTTCTTCAAAATATTCTTCATTTTCGTCTTTCTTTTAGATCGAGTAGTTCTCATTTGCAGCATATGCCCTCAAAATAAGTATTTCCATTCATTTCTCTAAAGAGAACCGTCTCTTTGACACGCTCGCTGTAAGGTTCCCAAGATTTCAAATATCTTTCGTATTGTGTACCAATATTAATATTCCTGCTCATCCTCATTGATCTTTCCCTGTCACTGAGAAGAAAATTAATATTAAGTTTTTCATTTATCTTTTCCTTCGTTTCCGAAAGATGTCAATATCTAGGTTGCGATACATCTATGCATTTTGTTTTTTAGAAACGAGAAGACGAAAAATTATCCCTTGTATATACAAGAAGTGCTTTGAATTGCCTTTGGAATTTCGAGCATATCATCTTCTAGACTTCACTAGAATGGAGTCTATGTTCGGAAACTTCTGGGATCAGCTTTACAAATCAGTCAAAGTTGTCACACCTCCGTCCACACAATGTGATGTTACGTCGTCCACGAAAAGCGTTCGTCCAATAACCGAAGCTGCCATAGCACCAAGGAAAAAGTAAGCATTAAGTTTTAAGTATGTCAAGCTTAACTAACTTATCTATCGATCGATTTTAGCATTGAATCAACAAAGTCCACGAATCACGTCAAATTCGAATTTTTGGACAAACCTACAGATGTGCCCAAAGTTGAGAATAAAACACCACCCGTAGAAATTCCTGTAGAAACCCCAGCAGCTCCTCAACCGACTCCATCCACTGAAGAACCCGCTCACACGGAGTTGAAAAAGAAAAACTCTTTTATTCGAAAGTTCTTGAAAATCGTTCAAAAACACGATGATAAACCAGTAAAAGAAGTACAACAAATCAACGGAGTGGCTCCGAAGAAAAAACGATTCTGGAAGAAGAATAAGTTAAAAATACCGGTGGCTAATTGATGAACGTGGAGCATATAATTGAGGTTATGATTATTAGGTATCCATCTAATTTCTCACAGTTATTTTGTGATTCTATGAAAAAAAAAAAAACAAGGTTACTATTAGCCGAATAATATGTAGACATTTATTTGAATGATTGATACATTTTTCTGGAGTGTCTATCAAATATAGTGGAACGTTATTTTTCTTGAATCTTCAATTTAGTATAAGCTAATAAAAATTATTTAGATTATATAATGATGTCTATCGGTCTCGGCAGTCAAGTGTAGTAGGTACTCACTTTATAGACGAGAATTCGTGTGTTTAAATCACGTAGAGACGGGTGCGTTGTATTCTAAAATTCTAGGAGCTCATACAGTTTCCAGTTGTGTCAAAATGTGTATTCGCGGCTGACAGGTCGACAAATTATAAATAATTTTTTTAAATTTTCCGTAGTCTGATTTTGTGACTAAAAATATACTGTTAAACGCACATAATCGTATAAATTTTCAAAAATTATTAAAAAAGTTTTTATTATAGGAAGGTTTTTACAACAAAATAATTAATATGAATACTGGTTGGCCCCCCTTGTTGAAGAGGAATTCATTTAATTGATCTTGAAGGACCTTTTTGAAGCCACTGAATTCTCCATCCCGTTCCTTCAGCTGGCCGCGCAACTGTTCACTCCAAAATGTTTAGTAGCATCTTGAACCGAACACGTGCAAAAGGAGATCGCACACATCTTATGGAAAATGTAATGTCACTTAAATGCAATAAAATTTACGTGAAGAGATTTGTCTCGAAATTACAATCATTTCGTTGTCGTATCATTGCGCCAACTCTGAATTTTGATTAATAACAGCGTAAATTGTAATTAACGTTTATGGAAATCACATTTTGAAGTCCATAAAACTGTCATACATAACTACTATTAGTATAGTCGTTATTGAGAACAGCGTAACCCAGTCGTGAGCTAAGCGGATTAGACGAAATATGTACTTCGGTATTGGTACTTTGCTTTAATAACTGCAGAAAGATTTATGAATTGACGAACAAAATCTCGTACGCATCCATTTGATTTTAGATTTATTTATACCAATTTACGCCGTTATTAATCAAAATTTACTACTACTTTATCATTATCTACTCATGTAAATTTTATTGCATTTGAGTGACATTACATTTTCCATAAGATGTGTGCGACCTCCTTTTGAAATGTTTTTTATAAATGTCTTATCCGGAATAATAGTACCGCAAACGCCCATTGACATTTCTATGACACTATTAATAATCCCGCACAATGTCATCACTGGAGGTTAAAATTAGACGCGCGATTTGAATGTGCAACCAGCTTACTTAAATCTTGGATAACAATCTGGGATATTGTTATCTTCATAACCATAATGACTTGGTATTAAAAAGTAAGTTAAAATTATGGTTAAATCATTATCACTCTCACTTTACAACCCTGCGTGGGTCCTAGCCTTCACTAAGAGTGGTTTTGAAGATGATATTCACGTCTATTCTGATGTAGATAATTTTTTACTTTGGGATCCAGAAAAAAATGTGTTTTTTAAAACTAGACGAAGATTATTTTAAGGCTACATATCAGGTGAATTATCGATTTATAGATACTACAAAACTGAACGAAAAAGGATGAGCCAGTGGTCAAGGTAGAAGGGAGTAAGAAAGAAAAATGAAAAGCTTCACAGTCTATTTATTTTCAACTGCATGAATCACAAAATTCTAAAGTTCAAATTGTACAACAGATATCGACAAATAAGAATTTGTAGACTTGAGGCAAAATAAGGAATAAAGAGGTGCCCACAGGAGAATTTAGAATGAAGATCTATAATGTAAAAGTGATTTTCACTGGATCCAGTGTTAATTTTTGCATATTGAAGAAAGTTTGGTGTGTTTAATAAGGACTTGTTTATTTACGAAGCTACTGTTCTGAAAATATTATTATTATTATTTCATAATTCTTTTGAATTTTTGGCTCATGCATTCCAACGCGTAAGGGCCGGAGCTGACTATAGCTAGTATTTTTTTAATCGAATGCGGTGTGAATTCTTTTAAGTAGACGATTATGCGAGTAGAAATTTCTAATGCATTGAATGAAGGACATCGAGACTATCTAGTTTTAAGAATTCCATTTTTAATAATAGATCATGAACAATTATAAAATATACAGGGTGCATAATTTAAAAATAAATATATATTACTGTCACACCGGGTATATTTCTGAACATGCATACAATTTGGCTCCAGATGTATATAAAACTTATATACATTTTTTTGTAAACCTATCAGCACTCGAATATTACCAAGTTACATTACTTTTTGTACACACTGTATGTTTAGCCCACATTAAAATTTCTACAGTGTGAGTTATTATTGAATATTTTACGTGGGTTAATTATTCTGGATGTTCTTTACCATATAGCTATACCTAGGTTTATTGTAAAGTAAAGCAAATTATTTGTTTTTGTGTGTTTAAAACTAATGAACAAGATGTTAAGATAAAAATGTTTGGAAACATTTCGTAATAAGTAAGTCAATGTTTGGATGTAGTGATATGTACGCTTATGTTATAGATGTAAATTGAAGATTATTTTTTGCCACTTTTGAGAACTGGAAATATATGAAGACGGCGTCAATAGCGGGCTGCTAAATCAAAAAAATGATTTTCGGTAATAAATTGTGGTTTTGATAAAAAACTAGCTATAATAAAAGTTGAACCAAAATTTTAATTCATTATCTTCAGTCTTTTTGTTATTTTGAACAACCTAAAAATAATATTGATATATTGGTGTGATAGGATAGGGAGATCTGGCTAAAAACCATTTTTTTTAATTAGCTGAAAGAATAAAAAGCCCAATCTATAAGATATTGCGGAACCTATTAAAATTGTTACAAAAACCATAACATATAATAATTTCAAAGTAAGCAGTTAAGTATCGGAAACTAATAACAAACTGACACTATAATGCTGACAAAGAGGCGAAATTGTCTAAAGGTCGTGACATATTATCGTGCACGTTGCGATTCCAGCACATAGCGTTTAGTTTCCGAAAAATATAATTTAAATGGTTTTAAATATGAACAACGCACACTGTCCGGAACATAGCGTTTCAGACACTTAACGTTTCCGTTCAGTATATTCGAAAACAATATTCTATTGATGCCTACGGCTACGTTACGAGTCGTAACCGGTTGGTAAGGATAATGTGAATTAGATGTCCGTCGTTTTCCCCTTTTTGTTTATTTAGGTATTTGTTTGATTTTGATACAGAGTATTTAAGAAAATAATTTTCGAGGCTATTTTGTCATTTATGCATGTGTTTTTATTGCTTTGTGACAATTAATCACGGAAGTGATAAACAATTAGGACTTTTGTACGGAAGTGATACCTCTTCTTTTTAAAAATATTTTTTGGTTTGATATGTATGACTTCGTTAAATGTAGTATTTTGTTTTTTAACTGAAGGTGAAATTAAATTTAAAACATATTTAAACTGAATCCTATTCATTCTAAAATATCCATAATATTTTTCATCGTCATCAATTAATTCTCTGTATAAAGTCCAGTATTCACATTCCTTCTTCCTTTGTCTTAGCATTGGATGTACTTCAAACCTTGTTTTTAACACAGTTTTTCATTTTTCATCGTTAAGTAGAAGAGCAATTGCACATAATTTTTGTCGAGAAAAGCCAGATCATATCTTCACCGAACCAAACTGAAACGCTCTAACGTTCTATGTATGAAAATGTGAACGCGCAGCCCAATTTGCTGGAGTGAAAACGCTACGTGCCGGAAACTATACGTGCACGATAATATGCCGCGACCTTTAATCATAAAACCTAAGCAAACAAATATAAATATCACTGGTTTTTGCTTTTAAATGGTGTAAAAATATATACTAATATCGATGGCCTAATAAAATTGCGATTATGTCCACTACATACGTGCATTATGCATTCTTACTGCACTTATTAACTTTTTTTCTTAATGAAACTTACAAAGGGTGTACCCCCATTAAGATAGGCAAAACTCACTCCTAGATTTCAATGTTTTATTTTTTTTACGTTCTACGTGAGATAAATCTACGTGATACTATAAAAACCCCTAGCCCCTTAAACGTATTTTTTTCGTTTTCATTTTTTTTTTTCGGTGGGTTGCAATCAATTTAAAAATTTTAAAAAATTCACATGTATGTATATGTTTTAATTTTACTGGATGCTATATGCAGAAAGTTAAAAAAATTGTCTAAATTCAGTAAAAGACCCCGAATAACCCTTGAAAACCTGGTTTTTCTTATAAACGATGGTTATATTTGCTTCCTTGAGGCCTGAAAATTTTTGTTTTTAATATAGTTTTTGAATATGAGTTAAAGACGCATTGATTCAGGTTGTATCGATCTCAGAAAATTTGATAACCCCGTAAAACCCGCAAAAAATCTTTAACCCTATATTGCATGAATTTTAAATATGCGAACTAAAATCTTTTTTTCATTGTATATGGCTTTAATTATGAAGATAAATGTTTCCTTATTTAATTTTTGAGTCGGCCCCTTTTTTGGAAAATACGGAATGTGTACTGTAAGCAACAATATGCAATTAAACTACATTTAGTGAAATAAAAATTTATTAAGTGAAAATTTTATTCGGTATGAAAATTCTTAAAACAATTAGAAGTTGTAGTAAAACAAAGAAATATTTTACACTTTTGGCATTTAACTTTAAGAGTTCCTTTACAATTAAGATATTTGAATCTTAATTTCTTTTCAAAATATATAGGCCAGTGACCCATTCCATCTTTTCTAACCTCTGCGCAGGGAATGGGTGCTGTTGCATGGTATTTCCTTTTCTTTTCCTCATATGCTGTGGATACATTTGAACTAGATGGACGCCCTCTTTTAGAACCATTTACTTTATTTTTCATACACAGAGTTTGTGCAATTTCTGCCTTGAATTCCAATAGGGGTGATTGTTCCTTTTTTGGTATTTTTAAAGCAGTACAGTCTCTTCTATATAAAAGCCATGCTTGAACAACCATAATGTCAATAAAGTGATAAAAGAATTTGTGGTACCACTTTTTGGACCTAATTGATATTCTGTATGGAGCAATAAGCGAGTCGAGCAAATCAACGCCCCCCATACTCTTATTGTATAAGAGGATAGATGATGGACAATCAATTTCAATATATTGCTTAGATATACGATCCCACCTCTTCTTTTTGCCACATGGATAAGCTCCTGCGTATGAGTTTAGAATTGTAACGCCTTTATTGTTATACCACTTCACAACAATCAGGGGAGTACCATTGATAATAGTTTTCTCTTCCTGAAATTATCCACGCCCTTGTTTTTCATGTCTTTGTCCGATATCAAATCGGAACCAGCGATTCTATGTTGCCTTACAGTCCCTACACATTGTATACCATTTTTTGCTAATTCTAATTGCAAGTTGATGCTATTGAACCATTTGTCAAAGTATAATTTGTGATTCTGGTGTTTTGGGATAATCTCTGATAATCTGAGGACTACATTACCAGCTGAACCAATATCGGTTAGAGTATGAGGTTCTTTTCCAGTATATATTTCGAATTTATACATCAAACCAGAAGTATCAGATAAAATAAAAATTTTGTACCCCCACTGGTTTTTTTGGGTTTTACCGTTTTAGACTGCTTCTTCCTTTGAAAGGAACAATTTGTTCATCTATTGACAAGAACTCTTCAAGGGGAATTGTAAAACATACTTCATTCACTTTATGAGCAATGGTCTTATTTTGTATAATTTGTCATAATCTGGAGACTCTTTAGATGGTTGTTTAGTATTGTCGCTCATATGTAAATTTTTTTAAAGCATTAAATCGATTCACAGACAATACATCGGCTACTTGGGTAATCCTCGTTTTTGGATTCCAAAACATTTGTTGTCGTGGTAGTTTATATGTAGATATGTAGTATGACATACCAATAAATTGTTCAATTTCTTCCTCGTGAGTATTTTCTTCCTAAAAAAATGGCGATGTTAGAAATGTCACTCATGAGATGAGTCTAAAATATTTACTTACAGATGCATCAATATTGTCAGAAGGTAAATAACAGGGATCATCAATATCAGCGTCATTATCCTCTAATTCGCTGTCATCAGAATCATCTGACACTGGTCTTATAACAACATTTGCATTTCTGCTATTTCGATTTCCATAGAATCGATTTACACTAACTTCAGATAGTTCATGACTCAATTGCATAAAATTGCCTCAAAGCAACACCCGTTTACAACTTGACTTGTGATTCTTATTTTATATTTACAATTATAAAATTACTAGGAATTATATCTAGGCCACATATTGAGACACGATAAGTACCGTCTACTGCAATTGATTGTCCAGGGAAAAATAGACAGTAAGCGAGGGCCAGGCAGGAGAAGACACTCGTGGCTCCAAAATCTGAGGAAGTGGTTCGGGCTCACATCGGTCGAACTATTCAGAAGCGCCGCAAATAAGATCAGAATTGCCATGTTAATAGCCAACGTTCGCAACGGACAGGGCACTTGAAGAAGAAGAAGGAATTACTTCCCTCACATAGGCTTATTACATAAAGTAACCAATTTTACGTTCAAAAGTAGTGTACAACAAGAAAACAAGTTGAAAGATCTTCTACCTTTCGCTTATAACACACGACTGGCAACGCCCGAGAACTTTAGGCGCGAAAACTTGACTTGACGTAATGACGTAGGAGTTTGCGCGATTACTTAGATAGAATGTGTCTTTCAGTACGCAATATGCAATTTTAATTCACTTAATAAATTAAAGGTTAGTTTTCTAACGGAAATTAATTCCGGTGTTGCCTTAAAGCTACGGTATGCAATATAGGGTTAAAAAAAACATGTTTTTTTTTTAAATTTAAAGATGTTTTGGCCAATTTTTGAATGTTCTAAAGGACTCGGGTACTTTAAATTATATATAACCTATAAGAAACTTTAATTTGGTTTATTTTAAAGTCTATAAAATAGGAAAAATTCCTAAACATAGTTTTTTTTAAGGTTTTTGAAGGTGGCTTACGGACAAATCTAAAAAAAAATCAGAAATATATGTTTTGATAAAATACACAAAATAAAAAAAAGTAAACCTGCGCAAAAGTAAACCTAAAGTAAATTTTCAAAAAAAGTTAAGCACTAAAAAAAATGCATTTTTAGGTTATGTACACTCAACCTACGGGTTTATAAAAAATAGAAAAGTTTTGTAAAAGCTTCAACTATACTTGTGAATTTTCTGAAATTTTTAAATTGATTTCAACCCACCGAGAAAAATGAAAACGAAAAAATGACATTTTTGCGGTTAAGGTGCGGAGTGGTGGGCTAAAATTGAGTCTTTATTTTTTAATCACATAAAACGTAAAAAAAATAAAAGGATTGGTTCATATTGAATCGATCTAAAAAAATATGATTGACCTCGCGAAAACCTCTAAAAACCTTCAAAAACATAGTTTTTTTGAGGGTTAAAGGTGATTCGTCCAATTTTTGAATGTTTTAAAAGACTCGGTTACTTTAAATTATATATAACCTATAAACAAATTCAGATTAATCTATTTTGAAGTCTATAAAATGGGGAAAATCCATAAAAAAAACATCGAAAAAACCAGTTCTTCGGATTTTTTAAGCTGGCGCACCTGACGAAAAATCTGAAAAAAATCAGAAATATAGTTTTTGATTAAATACACAAAATAAAAAACACATCGAAAAAAATAAAAACGAAAAAATTACGTTTTTGGAGGTAGGGGGAGGGGGTGGAGGTTAAAATTGCAGTAAGTCTTGTTTTTGAATCACGTAGAAAGTAAAAAAATTGATTCTGGAGGTGAAGGCGTTTTGCCTGTCGTAACAGGGGTATTCTTTAAAAAGAGTTGTACGTAACCTAATCTAACACTGGCAAAATATCTGTTGTCACTGACACTGCTGTGTCTTTAAATATACATGAAACACGAAGTTTGTTATTTTCATAAGAAACTATGTTTTATAGAAATATGGCTACACTGGACGAAGTTATTTGTAGTGTACACACTCTAGTTCTTGGAAAAAGTGTCATTTTGAGATATCTGTTAAAAATAGTTCCATTGTTGAAATGGAGATGTTATTATGTACGTTAGTAATGTCCAGTTCGAAAACATAATTTAGTATTATGAGATACACGTTTTTATAATAAATACATTACATTTGATCGACACCTCAGATAAAAGTACTAGATTACATAAACAAATTCAGTTTTTTAATCTATATTATGCCTAACGCAGTTATTTGGTAAATGATTTCAGGATATTGTAAAAGTAGTATATACATAACGATATGACAAGAATTATACTTACATTATATGTTCCGATTTTCTAGAATGTTAACGCTTGGAGTCTGCTCATAACATTGTGAACACCCCACTCTAGTATCCGGATTTCTTGCCATCGAAATATTTTACTAAGCTGGTGAATTTAATTAGTTGACAATATTTTTCGTTTGACGACGTCCTGGAGAATATATAAAAGTGGATTTAGGAGGTGGAAATAGTGTATATAAAAGTTGGTTTTTTAATTACAATATTTTTATTTATTTCGAAAAACAGTCGCATCTACCATAATGGGTATTAGAGGCGAATACAGTACACAAAACTAGTTTTTAAAAAATATTACCTTAGATTAAAAAAAAACTACAATATAGATATAGACTACAGTATTATCAATCGAGAAATATCCACTTTAACCAGTTTCCAAAATGTTAATTAGGTATATATTAAACTTAATTAAATTTTACATGAAAAACTTAAACTTCATTGACAAACTGCACAAATTTCAGCCCTTAATGTTGATAAACAAGTGCGCTGTGAATTAAAAAAAATTAAATTATCTCCACAATGGCTTCTACGGTTCGTACAAACTTCTTTTTTTTTTAAATATGTGTTTTTTATAATCTTTCAGATGGTGTATTTTTTAAAACTTCTTAAACGCGTTTTGGAATAGAGTGAACAAGTTTTTTTACGGTTTTCAGATTTTGCTGGTCTAGAAACCATATTTGGATTACGGCTTCGATCAATTTTGTTTTTGTTGTGCAATCTATTTTGCGAAATCGAGGTTTTACATAGCCTACAGATTTTCTATTGGATTAAGATCCAGTGAGTTTCCTGTCCATTCAAGGTGCGATATGTTTTTGTCCTTCAAATACTTCATTTTGACTTTAATGAAGTCATATGGAGCCCAATTTTGTTCAAAACTACTGATCATTAGCATTAAGTATTTGTTCACTTTCCAATATATGTTCTAGGAATTATCTCTATAAAGCGATTTAATTATAGGGTTTAATTTTTTCCCTTATCACAAATGCAATGTTACACATATAGAGCATTGACTATACCGTTCTCACGAGACCTAAGGAGGTCGAAATACCTATCAGCGGTTGTCGCTGTCCTGTATCAAAACAAAAATCTAATACCGTCATTATGTTTTATTACTTACTTCGTTTGGAGTACCAGAAACTGAATTCACTACGAATTTTGACCAGGATGAACGGCATGTGGAATGCAATTTTAGATTCCCTTGCCGAGTAATTTATCTAGCTGTTTGTTTCGCAAATTTTAGGAAACACAGTGGTAAAAATTTGAATTCGGTTTCGCTAGGTAGAAATCGTTTGATTTCTCTTTTTGCAATGTTACATCTTTTTAGTTGTTTTTACTTCAATCGTCCCAATCTTTATGTTAACATCATAATTTGTTTAGAGCTCCTAAACTTACACCATATATACTGGAAACCTACACAAATTTAGTGCCTTTTAGGAGTAATATTCATTTTAAAAACTAAGGAGCAAGTAAAGTCTTGGTTCAACTTCCGTAAAAACAGAAAAATTCTGAAAAAAATAAATACAAAAATGCAACATTTATCGTTATTCACTGACTGTCACTGTCAGTAATTTGTTAATAACAAGTGCCAACTGTCAAAAAAAAATTAAATTGTGTGTTCACATTAATGAGAACAATATTGTATCATGACTTTATAAATTTCCAATATAATACCTAAAAAAAATGTATCCCTGGATAGAACGTGCCACGTTTCACAAATGAAATTATTATTAAGTATTTTGATTGAAACATATTGTCCTTTACTTTTTATTTTCTAAGCTACATTTTTAATTTTCACTTTTATATTATTACGTACATCGTCAGACTTTTTTGCACTCTAAGCAACTCATTCTTGATCGCATGAAAGACTTGTTATTTTAAATTAAAGTATTCCAACAAATTGAAGTATAAATTAGAGTTATTGTTCATTTTCAGTCATTTTTGTATTTGATGTTTCATAGTAAAACAATTAATTTTTAGCGAAAATACAAACTTCGCTGTTTCAGATTAATTCATATTTACACGAAATTAAATCTCACGTTTTCCTATAGGCCTTTTCATCACTTTTTTTTGTGCAAATTCGTACGTATCAGTCATTTTATTCGTACTGTTTTTTGCAAACAAGCATTTTAAAGTAATTGTGAACACATAAGATAAAAAAGTACTAAAGAACAGAAATACGAAAATAAAGTGCACAGAAATAGCTCTGATGTAAACAGACTAGTCAAGAGATATACCATGCAAGACAGACTTGCATAGCATGGGACTTGCATTGCCTAGATGTAAAGCTACTTTTACCTCATCAAGAATAAACAACAACCAAACTTTCGAACATGGGTCCTTGAAAAAATCCTTCAGTAATTTTGGGCTGTTTGAAGTTTCCAGAAAATACGCCTTTAATCCATCATAAACTCGTAAGATTGATTGCACGCATGTGAACATGTCCAAAAAGCGAGTTTTTCCATAACCAAGAATTTTCTGGTCTTCAACGTTTGCGGTTTCACAAAACTCTTTCAAATGTGTGACACGAACACTGAAACTATAAAAATGTGAATAAATTTTCAGTAGTAATATCCCTAGGACATTGATAACAGTCGAGATAATTTCATGACAATCGAAAGCTCGTCCCTTGGTAACAGCACGAAGCCGAAGGCTGAGTGCTGTTACCAAGCAACGAGCTTGAGAAATTTGTCATGAAATTATGAGGCATTCATCAATGTCCGAGGGATATTCGGCGGATAATTTTTCGAAAAAAAAAATCGTAACTCCACATAACGAAACATTTATTTATTAAAAGTACAGTTAGTGAAAGTACAATTATTAAAATTTAAGTTAACATTAGATTCGTTGCTGTTCTCTACTATAGAAGATCTATTACCACGCATAATATTTATAATCTTGTTGTGGTGTTCTTGATCGAGAAACGTGACATTTTGAAATTTATTTGGATGAAGTTGTCAAACTCGATCGTGTTGTCATAGGGATTGAAAATTGCACTGAATGCAATTATCAGTCTAATGTTGACATGATTGGGTGAAATTGTTCCACATGACACAAAATGATGAAATTTGAATGGTTGTTAGAACAGTCGAAAAATTATCACCATAATTAATTCTACGTCAAATGGTAACATATTGCAGCCACATTGCAAAGTGTTGTGAATAATGTATTAGTATTATCGCCGCAGAATGAAACTAACTTTTTTGAGATGTTTTACTTTTCAAGAGTGTTCCTCAAGAGCTGCACAATATTATCAGATGTTTCCCCATCTTCAGCCGTAAAATTCAATATTTTCGTCTTCGTGCCTCCAAAAAAAAAACATTTATCAGCAATCATTACATCGTTGAATGCGGCACACCTCGGTCGGCATGGTTGATGTGTATTAAATATATGAATTTTTATCGTTTTTGAATAATCTTTTCGGAAGAGGATAATTAAAATACAGAAACTAAAAAAAGTGCACAGTTTGAGTTTTCCTATAACATACTACCACGATAAAATGCATGCGTTTTGGACAACAATTCAATTTGATGTGAATTCTTAGAAGAATAACGTATTTAAAATTTCAAAATAGAATTTTACCAAAAAGTTAAAAAATTCGGATTGCCCGGAAGCCTTTTCCGGGACGCCGGGACACGACTTCGTAATTCGGGCCATGTTCCGGATTTTTCGGGCTAGTTGGTCACACTAGGTATACGCTATAAATCATTTTAAGACAATACATATTATTTTATAAATTTTCCAAAGCCAAAAATTGCTTTATAAACAGAATACCTATAATATTTTATTTGTATTAAATACTATTCAGTACATGCATTTGGCATTTTTAGCCTTAAATTATTAAATGATCTATTTTATTGATTATACACTGTAATTATATTTTTGTTCATTAATATATTTTGGCAAGTAATGAAGTCGATTGACATTATTAATTAGAGTAAAAATTATAGATAATATTTCTACAGTAAATAAGTAATGATTCCTAACCTCTAAATCAGCTCACTTCTTTTCCCTTTTTGTAGACGTCCATGACTTTTAAGTCATTAGTGAAGCACTATCAACGATTTTTTCTAATGATTGATTCAATTGTGGAGATAATACAGCGTTCCCAGCCATTGTTGATCAAAACAGTACGAAACAATTGAATTGTAGCTTAAAACTATTGATAACTTTTGAAATTAACTATTACTACTGGAAGTCGAAATGTTAAATAAAGTATTTCTAATTACAAAATATATTAACGTGGTAGTGACAGTATTTTATTTGTCGTACATTTTTTACAATTTATTGAAATCGTTTATAAATAATGCCTTGCATCAACATATCGTCTTTTAATATATTATAAACGTACAATTGATTTGCTTCCATGAATATTAATTTAGGAATATTTTTTGTGATTTTATAGTAAGAATCGAGTACCACTGTTTAAATGATTTAGAAACATTGAAGGCGTAGATGGTAGGTCATTTGGGGACATATTTTATTGACAAATTTCAAATACAAAGTTCAGTATTCGATTGTCAGGAAAATACAGAAAAAGTCAGGTGCGAAAACCTGGCAGAGTGTATTTCAATATTTTAAATTTACTTTCAAAAATGCAAGTTACATATTCCATAAAATCATGATGTTTTTATAATAATCTTTTTGAAAATGATTTCCGGAGTGGAAGTCGAAACGTCAAATACTAGTTAGTTAAAAATGTGATTTTCATTACAATCAATAATATTGTGGTTTAATCCCATACAAACATAATATTCAAATACACGGATTTTATTTTCATAAAAATTTATCAAAAAAGTTTCCCTAATTTTCTACAACTTTTTGAGCTTGAGAATATTCAGATTCTACTTATAAACTATATGCCAGAGACGTTTCTATAAAATTTTAGATCCGATATCCTACAACCAACGCTAAACAAAATTAGACAAGACTATATATTTTTTTTTTTCTCTGGAAGCAGTACGTTCTCCACCGGTCGTGCTGCAGCCAATTGGCTTATTATTGCACATCTTCCATTATCTACTATACAATTTCCCGGAACTTCCGCAGACCTGCTATAGTTCCCTGCCATTTATTTGAGCATGATATACCTAGCACGCTTATATTAAGTCTTCGATGAACTTATGCTATGTGCCGTACTATAACATACTTTTATTCCAGTATCTATGCTAGTAGTCATTTCCGAGCATTCCGACGTGATTCGATATTCTAGATTTTCCTTATTCTAGAACGTTGAAACCAACTTATGAACCAATAAAAAAATTAACTGTTAATTATTCGTATAATGTGACCTACCGTTGCTTTGCAAAAACTGACAAATAAAATAGTGCAAGAATGACCTATTTTTCTCATATATTATTTTGTGATTAGGGTTAAACACTACTATAATTTGGAGCATTTATTCACACTACCAATTTTAATCCCATCTTTTAAGGTGTGCAGTTATGGGTTACCCTTGCTTATTTCTGAACCGACGATTCCTGTTAACACCTCTCTTGGGAAGGTGTCATGTGTTTTGCTGGCTTTTCTGATTTTTGAGAATCTCCATCTATTTATTCTCTTTTATCTCTCTGTGAAGATCGTTTTATATCCTGCGCATAATTGTACTTTCTCTGCACTTTTCTCTTCTGCTCTGTGGTCAAGCAGTTATTAATTTTTCCTTGAATTCTATTCTTCCCTGAAGTTATTTCCATAATCACTTCTAAATTCGTAATGTACACTGATTAAAAAAAAAAACACTATATAAAAAATTTGATTCACATCTATGAAGTTTAACTGAAATCATATCATACAAAATTGTTTTAATAAAACAAGGATCAGTATAATGTGTGTCCTCTTTTGACTGTAGTTCCTACATGAGTAGCAGCACACGCCTCTTGGACAATGTTGCATATAACTGGGATAGTTAGTTTTTCAACCGTGATCAAACTCGATTCTTACTAAATATATGCTAATCGTACAATATTATATTTTGATGTCTAATGTAAAACAATGACACTGACATTATTCGTTAGTTTGTAGGTGGTAAAATATCAAAATATTTATTTTTTTAAAAGGTTGTACATATCTACACATGGTGCCTTTATAGCTTCCCAAGTAAATCTTTGTGAAAAATATTGAAACTGAAACAAAAAATCAGCGTTAATGCATATCTGTGTCATGTAATTTTTATAAACAGAGCCCACATATGACAAACTTAGGGACGTCGATATTAAAATAAAAGTACATGTGTATAAGCTTGTGTTTTTTTTTTATACCAGCATACTATGATTTCAACACAAGGAATTTCCTATTTTGAATATATCCTGCCACAAACGGAACCAATTTCCTGTCTAGGTTTACCTTACTATGTAGCTGTTAGATACAGATAAAAGGGCGGGCAACCCGGGCGACTGCCCGGTTCGCCGATATACTCCGATATTAGTCATAATAGACAACTTTAATTTACGTTACGTTTTGTAGATATTAATGAAAGCGACTTAAAAATCAAGAAGCATTTTATTAGCTACCAAGAAATTGAAGAATCAACAGTCTATTCAATATATGAGTTAATATAACAATTAATGAATGATTTTTAATTAAACTTTGATGATTGTAGAGGTCAAAGACATAACAATGTCTCTAACATGAAGGAAAGGGATAACGGCGTTCAATTCATATTTATAAAGAATATCCTCGTGGTTTTTCATGCCATGTGGATGCCACTACCTCAATTTAGTCATTGGGATGCAGTCCTATATCTTGCACATTATCAAAATTTTTGTTAGTAAGTGATGGATTCAACAGTTACTTGACGGAAATTCATTTTATCTAACAATAAAACACTGAAAACTTTTGTTTTCAACACTTCCACAAAATGTATTTTAAATTATCACTACAGCTGTTTCGGACAGAGTGATCTATTTTTGGTATGTGTTTACACTTTATAGTCTTTAACTGAATAAGTTGAGGAGGTAAGAACTATTTGTCTCAAGTTGGTCATTCAGAATTATGTCTGTATTTTTGAATTTGTTGATTTCCATAGATTCTAGTAAATATAGCTTAACTTATATAGTATTGTGAATGTGAAGAATTTGAAATTCGTCATTAAAAGAATGATTATGATCTAGAAGGCGAAGTGCGTATGTAGAGTCTGTTTTTTTATTATTGAAAGCTCTATTATGTTCTGCTATACATTTGATAAAAGTTCTACCAGTTTGACCGATGTAAGTTTTTGGGCAGTCACCACATTTAAGTTTGTATATACCGCTGTGTAATTGCTTTTTTTTTCTCTTGTTTTTAATATATTTGCGTAAGTTGTTGTTTGTTTTACAAAACAAAAACACTTTGAAAAGCTGGTGTTATTCCTTTCTTTTTTATTTGTTTGGTTATTTTTATTGATATCTTGCCTGTATAAGTAATCGAGTAGAAGGTACTGGATTTTTTCTCTGGTGGTCGAAATTGTAATTTCAGGGCTTTCTTATGTAGTTTTTGATTTAAAATTTTATTTATTGTGTGTTCGTTGTACCCATTGTTTACTGCTATTTGCTTAATGATATTCAGTTCTATCTCGAAGTTATTTTTTGACATGAGAATTTCTATTAATCTGTGTAACATGCTATGATAGGCAGCCAATTTATGTTGTGTAGAATGCTATGATGAATTGTGTATAATCGTGTCAGTATGTGTAGGTTTATGAAATACGCGGACAACTCATGTTTGTTCTTAAGTCTGATAATTTTTAAAACTCGAAAAATTATGCATTGATTCTGTTTTGTTTCTATTGTAAATTCAATATGACTATGGAGTAAATTAAAATACGATAAGAATTGATCAAGTTGCCTGTTAGTTCCTGTAAAACATACCAGTATATCGTCTACGTATCTCCACCAATACAAAAACTGTTTGAATATGGGATGTTTTGAAATCTTTATTTCTAGATGGCACATAAAAATATCTGATAGCAATGGGCTTAGAGGATTACCCATTATAAGGCCTGCACTGTTATTTGTATATATTTGATTATTAAATTCAAAGTAGTTCTGGCTTGTACGTACAAATTTCAAGAAGATGTAAAATTTTAGATGTAATGATTGGATTTGTAATATGGTCTAAAAGGTTTTTTACTAGATCAAAGGTTCTGTAGAAGGAACACTAGGAAAAAGGTTTCTGACGTCAAATGAAATTAATTTTGAGTTTGTAGGTAATTGAAAATGTTTTATTTTATTAGCTAGTTCTATTGTATTTTTTACGGCAAACTGAACATTGGGTTTTATTACATGTGGTTTTTAAACATGTGTTTCCGAAATATATCCAAAAAAACGAAGAAGCAAGACCAGATAGCTGAAAGATGACAGAAGACACCAGTATAAAATCGAGATCAGCTTATCTTAATGTATGTCATTCAGAATTGAATTATAGATTAAATAATATAGAATTCGACATCCTAGATTCTAACTTAAAAATAGATAATATAATAGATACAAAATTCAATATATAGTGTAGAAAACTAAATAATCTAATTTGCAATAGTATAAAACGCATTTTTTTCTGCTTGAGTAGACCGATGAAAAATTTTAACTGCCAATTCGCCTTAATCTTTAAAACCTTTATGCAAAACTCGCTGGGAAAGTCGAATTAATGGTAACAAACCTTTGAGATTTCAACTAACTGAAATCCCCGATATACTCTTATAAGTACTCACAAAGATGCTGGTGCCCGATGTGAAGAATTTACGTGATCAGAGCAAATATGCGAATATTCGTTTCTAGTATTAATAATTCAAGTGTGACCGATTATTTTCCACGTAAACATTGTTAGTAAAGCCTTACAGGCCAATTCAAGGGATTTCAATAATACTACATTACATATATTACAATCTTGTTCTAAATATCTTGAAAAATATCATTTCAATGATTTTGATCCAAAATACTTGGTTATCGCGAGAGATCTAGCTAAATTAGTAAGTACGAAAAGGTAATAACCTTATAAAAACACAGCATGATTATGTAGCTTTTGATGATGTTATTTAGGATGCGAAATAAAATCTTAAACTAAATATATTCAACATAGTAAATGTAATTAAGTTTTCATTGGTATAACATGTTGAAGAAATAAATGATTTTTTGAATACCTGGGGATTTTTCTGTAATTTTAAAAAAATCTAGATAATGATACTTATTGTAATATGAAACTTATTAAAACATATTTACGATCAACGATTACAAATTAAAGATTAAACAGATTGGAAATTTTTTCAATGGAAAATTAAGTTGAGAAAAATGAAAATATGACCGAAAAAACAAAAGTTTGCAGATTTACAAGTTAGAAAAAAATATTTTAAAATTATTTTTATGAAACATAGTAACTTTAATTGTCATAAATTTCATTTCAAAGTTCTCGCTCACAAGTATGCTGCATAACTTGGTAGTAAATATCTGTTGTATTATTTTTTAAATAAATGAATTTTCACGAAATCGTTATTGGGTAATTTTAATTTTTTGTCTTTTTTATTATTTTATTTTGCTTAAAGCCGTAGAACCAGCCCTGCTATGTAGCATGCAACGAGATTATAAATGAGATCTAATTTCTTTGCTGGTATTTGTTTTTAGTAATCCTGTATGCTGTGAAGACATGGACTCTTGCTTAAACAACTTGTCCTACGGCTACATACTCCAAATATCCTATTTGTATCATGTGAAAAAGTTAAAACCGCGTAAAAGAAAAGCATTTATCTAGACAGAAAAAAAAGTAGATAATAAGGCATTTACCTACTTATGTCTAAAAAAGTCTTTAATTCACTGTTTATGATATCAGAGTAATGTTACTAAATCGTGTTTCGCTCATCGTCATTGAAATAGGTGGCACCTCTTGTAGCTACCGCGACTCAAGGGAAACAAGCAGAGACATACACCGATCGTCTGTGTATGAATTTGTATCTTGCCCGGATCTCTGATCTCTGATTTGAAAGCAGGTTTATGCTAAAATAACGTTTATAAGATCCTAATATAATACCGATTAATATATACAGAATGTTTAATGAATGAGTCTGTTGAGTCATATATACGGCATTTCAGTTTTTCAAGGGGGCTTCCCACTATCTTTTCAAACCCATCTGAATGGTATACATCCTAGTATCCAGCTCATGATGGAGGTGGAAACTGATTCATTTCTACAGTTTCTCGACGTTATTATAATGAAAAACCAATCCCAAGGTTTTCATCACTCTGTTTATCGAAAATCCCATTAATACCCACGTCTCCAGATCAATACGCCTTTGCAATGATGCAAGTAGACCCGCTGAGCTCTCTAGTTTAAAACAAGCCCTCATCCATAACGGTTACCGCGAAAATTACATCAATAGAAGCATTCACAGGCATTAATCTCCCACTCAAACTCAACCCAAAGACTCAGACCCTCATCATACGAGAGTTTTTCTTCCTTACACCAAGGGTGACAAAATCTTAAATCTAGAGGAATAAAGACAATATGTAGGTTCACTCCATCAAGAACTTTCATCTCTTGTCTGATCAATCAAGACAAAATTTCAAATGAATAACACGGATTTTATGAAATTCCTTGTGCAGACTGCTCCCGGTAATATATAGGCCAAATAAATCGTAGAATCCAAAACAGGATTTATGAACATTTCATAATTCCGACTTAATGTCAGCTGTAGGTCAACACCATCTTCATACAGGTCACAAAATTCATTTTGAAAACTCCAGAACCATAGCCCTCATCCGCTTCTATAAACCAAGATTTATCCGAGAAGCCATAGAAATTAAAAAAAAAAGCAAAATTATCTCAATAAAAAAGATGACGGCATACAGTTACCTTTTCTGAACGTCGGATTGGTCGTGGTAGTCATATTCCTTGGTCGGACGAGTCGGACCCTGATTCGGTATCCGAAAGAGGTGGAGTGATGACCTTGCACAGAGTGGACAGGTGTATAGAGAAAAATCATCAAATTTTCTAAAATTAAAAGAGAATAAGAAGAAGAAAAAATGCAATTTCATGCTAAAATTTATTTATTTCTGTGAATAACTTTTAAAATTTATGTTAATGGTTTTATTGTCTATTTGATTAAAATTACTGGGCTCACATAAATTACATTTAAAAAATTCTTATTACGTTATATACATATAAAGTAAATAAAAAATAACAATTATTCACATAAACATTTTGAATATAACATAAAATGCAAATGAGCTGTGTCATGAAACCGGAAAATAATTACATTAAATTTAATTACATTAAAAGGAATGGATTACCCTTAGTACAAGGTTTTCGTAACATCAATAAAGTTAATTCAGCGTTACATTTAATTTTATTGTAACAATTTCATATTTTCGATCTATTCGTAATAAAAGTACCTCACCTGATAAAAATAAAAAGAACAATAGGATTATAGATAACATTTTTAGATTTATTTGTTTTTGTTTTAAACAATATTATGGCACCTGAAGTAACACAGCAGGATGGGTGCTCAATAATATGGTCTTAGAACTTTCTTAGAACAAGCAGATACATCCGGCGACCGTCTGTGTATGAATTTATTTTTTTCCCCTGATATCTGATGAAGCATGCTGAACTAATGTTAGAAGATCCTAATGGTATCGATTCACACACGGAATGTTTGACGAATTGCTATAGCAAAGTTTTTCCTAAAATGTAAATTTCGCAATTTTTGAACAGCTCAAAAGGATAGAAACCGATTTTATTAAATCGTGTTTCGTTCATCTTAATTAAAATAGATGGCATCCCTTGTAGCTACCACGACTGGTGGGAAACAAGCAGAGACATTCGCCTATCGCCTATGATTGAATTTCCTTTTTTTTCGGATCTCTGATGAAGCAGGGTTTATGTTGAAATAACGATTCATACACGGAATATTTGACGACTTATGCTGTTGAGTCATACAGTGTGTAAAAGCCAAATGGAATAAATTCATTATTTAGGTAACTGTACATATTTATAAAAAATCGCGAAACACGTCAAATTTACATTCTTTAACGTGAAAATGCAACCCCTACCTTCAACCCCCTTAGAATGACAGGTACAACCTCCAATTTTTAAAATAGGAAGTATAGGCTTGTGATATATCGTTTGAAAGGTCTTTTCATTCTTCATTCAAAAATGTTGTCGCTTTCAAGTTTTTAAGATTAATTAAGATAAAATAAATTAAAATCATGTGGTTACCGAAATTCGCTAAAATATACTCAAAACTTATTTCCCGTTTAGGTCTTGATAATGAGAAAGTGAACAAAAACCATAGCAATGTGGTTTTTAGATGGTAACCATTAAAAAACTTTAAAGAATTTCCGTGGCAACGTTATTTTAAACGCATTAGTAAATTGTTTTATTTAAGTTGTCAGTATTTTAATTTAAGTAAAAAGTTCGTTCAATTCAATTCTGAAAAATGGTTAGATTAACGGAAATACATAAACTAAGTTTTACAAATGATTGGTTACGAAGATAACACCCGAACACAACAGGAAGTAACTCGCCTATTTCATCAGAAATTTCCTAATTTACCGCCTATATCCCAAGGAACAATAAGTAAAATAGAGAAGCAGTTTCGCGAGTTTGGTCATGTAAGGCAGAAAAAAAAGCAGCTGCCAATGCACTGAGTGATAAACTCAAATTAGATGTGTTGCTTGAGTTTCAGGAAAATCCACATACATCGAGTAGACAGGCATCCACTAGATTTAATTCTAGCCATACATCGATAGTAAACATATTAAAAGAAAATAAATTGCATCCCTATAAGATGATACCTACTCAGGAGCTCATGGAAGACGATTTTGATAGGAGAACTTTTTTTTGTGAGCAAATGATGGACGTGTTGGATAACAATATTATCCAATTAGAAGACGTTATGTTTTCTGACAGATATATTTAGGGCATGCTTCTCCCATATTATTACTTAAATATTTTTTTACTGTTCATCTTCTTCTTGTTCTTTGCGTACCATATCAGAGTTATCCGACTTGGCGATCATCATTGCGAAGGCTTCTTGATTTTCTGCCATATGGAATAATTGTCCTGCATTTTAACAAAGAGACCTAAAAATATTCTATATCAATTTCCTTTCACTATAAGAATATATCCCAGATAAGACATTTTCTGTTGTTTAACAGTTTTTAGCAATTCTCTATCTCTGTTGACCCTCCTTCGTACTTCAAGGTATCTTCCGCATCCGTATCATCATCCAGCCTCAAGAGTCCACTGCTGAACATAGGCATCTTCCTTATGTTTCCAACCCCGTCTATCTTGCGCCGCTCTCATCCAGTTTTTATTTTGTCTTCTTAAATCGTCAGTCCATCTTGTAGGTGGTCGACCGACGCTTCTCTTGTCTTCCCTTGGCCTCCATTCCAATAACCTTTTTGTCCATCGCCCATCTGTCATTCTGGCTATGTGTCCTGCCCATCTCCATTAATCCATAATCATCCGCATCCGTATATGAATCCATATTTCCAATTCTTCAATTTTTAATGTTCATAGATACCTGCAAGACATTATGTTTGCTGAGAAATCATGTAAACAATATTAGTGAAACTGACAAATGACTAAAGTCCTTCCACTAAAAAATCGTTTACTGCATTTCCAAACTAATTTTTGAACAACTGATTAAAAAAACCTATTAAATTATTATGTTGATAAGAGCAGTAACAATAGACTATTATTACTGGTGCCAAACTATAAATACAAAGCTTTGCACCAATGTTTATTCATCTCTGAATATACACATTACTATGTCTTACAAAATCATCGTCGTGAGCATTTTACTAGCAATATTCCTAGTGCAGGACACTAATGGTTTCTATAGAAGAGAACCTTTACCAGAAGTGGACTGCTACTGCATCCCGTTTTGGGAATGTCAAACACAGTTCAATATTGCGTAAGTATATTATATATCAACAATATAGGCATATATATATATATATATATATATATATATATATATATATATATATATATATATATATATATATATATATATATATATATATATATATATATATATATTATTGTGATATTTAAAGTCTTGGTGCGCCAAGCAATAATTAGCTAATTAATTTTTTTGATTAATTAAAATTATTTAAATGATATGATTATGACTCTATCACAATTTTTAATTCTTTTATCTCAGGGTTAAATTCGTGCTTCAATATCTATGCTATTACATGTGAAAGGTAAGGTCCAGAGAATACCGGAATAATAAAAAACACATATGATCTAACACTATATATTGAAATAAAAATAATGAAATAATTCACACTCAAAAGTTTTCAATAAACAAATCTCATATAATGATTCTCAAAAATTTTGTTCTACGTATGTGAACAATCAAAATTAATGGTACAAACAATATTAATTGAAATCTCAAAATTCCGAACTATTCTAACTCTCCTAATCAAAATATTTATATCCTTTCTAAATTAAGTGTAAAAATTGTGTCATCAATAAAAGAAAAAACTGCAGAAAACAAAATATCTCTCTCTGATGATGAGTGGTCCAAATCCTTGTTCCTTGTAGACTATATTATCTCCTCTCAACCGCTCCCTATGTAATCAGCAATCTTACACAGATTGTTGCAAGTATATCGTCCTTAATGATCTCCTTCAAAAGCACAAATCATTCAAATTATGATAGCCTTTCTCCTCTCGATAAACTGAATCTCTCGTTGGCCCGAGTGAAAAATGACTCTTGGAATATCTTCTCTTTACGATAAACTGAATCTCTCGTTGGCCTGAACAGTGACTCTTGGAATATAAGTAGAGAAATATGACTTACAATATTTTGCTGCTTCAGCCTCTGTCAGATACACTAACTCCACAAAAACTCACTAACATTCAACACTACTGCTTGCTACATTTCAGGAACCGCCAGAGAACAATCCCTGTTCCTCTTACAGATTTGGAAAACCAACTGATCCTATCTTTTCTCTCTCCTCAATCTCGCTAAACTTTTTCCTACATACTTATCCAACCTTTTTCAATCTCCGCCAATCAAAACTCGTCACAATTCCCCCATTTTTTCATTTCGATAACAAACAAATTTTTACCTATAATTATAAAATTTCCTAAAACTTATTTACAAATAATATTTTCTATAATTCTTAAAAACTAACAAAAACCTCTATCTAAAATCTCTTTTATTTGTCCCTAATCACTGCATTAATGTATTTTGGAAAACCCCGTTCAATTGTCTTTTTGTTTTCACTTAAAATTATGCGGGTCACTCAAGTATAACAAAGAAATAATTTATGCAAAGCTTACTTTTTGTTTGGTACAGGTAATTCAAGAAATTAATCTCTCCTTCTTCGAAATGTTTGTTGGATATTATCCTACTTATCTGAATTATTTTAATGTTATTGAATTTTGAAATATTTTTAAACAAAACCAATATTTTTCTCGATTTTACATATCATAACAAATCCCCGCCATTTGATCTGCCGAAAACTCTTTGTTAAATTTTAAAAATGACAAAAGTTTTCTAGGATCAAATTATTTCACTATGTTATTAAAATCTACTTATGATACTGACAAATGTCGTGAATGTTAAAATACCCCGTATATTGCCTGTCTTTATACGGGATTGGATATATTTTCGTTTTAAATTTTTCCAAGTATTTTCCCTTAAAAGAAAGTTCATAATTTTTAACCACTTGATTTACTTTATTAACAAAATCTCCATGGTTTCCTAAAATCTTCTCTATTTCCTTCTCCATGTTTTTTCCACAATTTATTTTTCTTTCATCCACCTTTTGTTCACATGTGTTCACTGTCCATAATACTTCTTCACAAAATTCTGGATTCTCGTCCATCAATGCCATTTTTTCTTCTGTTTTCTTTTTATCCTCTAATTCCCTTTGGTATTCCGATCACCATGTTTCTATTCCTTTCATTTCTCTGATGATACCTTCTTTTTCTTCCTGCTTCCATTCTGTTTTATCGTCGGTTGCCAACAATTCTTCTGTACCTTCTATTTCCTGTTTTTCTCTGGTCTCCATCTTATTTTCCTGCTTTCTTTTCGAACTCTTCTTCTTTTTCTTCCTTCTCTTTTTCTTTTCTGTTAGATCTTGTTCTTGTACTTTCGGTTTATCCTCTACAGTCATATCGATTTCTTTGCGTTTTTCCTGTGTATTGATCCTTCCAGAATTTGTTTTCCTATCTGTTTGCTTTTCTTCTCCTGTGTTGTCTGGTTCTGCTCTGATTTCCAGTTTATTTTCCGAAAAATTTATGGTGATATCTTTTTTCCTCAATTCATCAATTCCCGCTATCATATCATGATTTAAATCTTCAATCACCACACATTTCATAATATGGAATTTGTTTCCCACTCTTATCTGTACTCCCAAGCCTTCGTTTACTGTCGTCAAATTGTTATTGTTTGCACCCACTAAATCAACCCTAGGAATCTTATACACAAATCTGTCCAAATTTAATTCTTTTACTAGTTTTTTATTGATTAGCGATATCTCCGATCCAGAATCAATCACAATTTTAATCGCTTTATGTTTTATAAATGCATCTAAAAATATTAGATTAGAATTAGAAATTTGTCTGTCGTTTCCTATTGCTACATGATTCATCTCCCTTCTATTTTGTTGTTGGAAGCTCTGGTTATTTCTATCGTCCCTTTGTTCGTTAGTATTCCTATTCGGAGAATTTTGTGCATCTCTATTCCTGTTGTGATTTTCATTTGTTCTATTTTGTGTATCATTCCGGTTATCGTAATTTTGTTGTCTATTGTAATTATTGTAATTTCTCGGCCTATATTCGTTTGTTGATCTGGGATGTCGGTTTCTCTGGTCATAATTTGATGAATACCTTCTTTCCGGTCCATTATATTGGTCATGTTGTCTTCTATTTCTCATTTCTTTTCTTTTCGCTTCTTTTAATTGAAGGAATTGGCACAAACTATCAATATCTTGATAGTTTCTCAAAATCACGTGATCTTCCAACGTTTCCTCAAAATGTCTGCTGATCATTTCTACCAGCTGTTCGGTAGAATATTTGTATTCTAGATATTTTGAATTGTTATATATCTGCAAAGCATATCTTTCTTCAGATATTCCCATTTTTTCGTGATATTTTCCATTCTGTAGCTCTTGGTTGATTTCTCTCTGTTTATTTTTCCCCCAGAAATAGTTGAGAAATTTATTTTCAAAATCTGTCCAATTTTCAAACTCATCTTCCTTGCTTTCATACCATAACGCTGCTCCTTCTTTCAAATGGTTTCTAATTGTTTCTTTGCAATCGTCAAAATATCTAATATGTTGTAATTTGGTTTTCAAATTTTTAACAAACGGTACTGGGTGTGTTTTCCGAATATCCCCGCCAAATTGTATTTTCGACTCGCTTGTTCCATGGATGATAACTTCTTTTCTCTCTACCCCTCTTAGTTCAATTTCTGCCATTTGTTTTTCATTTTGCTTTAATCTTCTTTCTATTTCCTTCCTGTCTTCTTGTAGCGCCATTTCAAATTTTTACACAGTCCTAATATCTAACAGTCTAAGAGTACAGTCTTAATATCTTTCATTTTAGTTTCTATTTCTTCTCTCTGCATCTCTAGTTTCCTCTCTGTTTCTTCTCTGACTTTTTCTAAACAGACTTTTACCTCATTTTCATATTTGTCAAAACGCTTTTCCATTTTTCTATCATTTTCTTCTAATTTTTGTTCTATTGCTAGCCTTGTTTCCCGTTGGTTTTCTTCCATTGTCTGTTTTGTTTCCCTTTGATTCTCTTGTATTTGTTGTGTCTGTAATTGCATTAGTTGTAATATTTTCTCTATTCCTGATAATTCTTTTTTCTCCTCAACTATTGTAACATTTCCTTCATTATCCGATCCTTCTTCAACAATTGTTTCCTCTTCTCTGTTATCCTCCTTCCTTTCTTGCATTTTGCTTTGACTCCTTGTGGTAGACATGTTGTTTCTTTTCGTTACTGTTTTTGTCCCCGCCAAATGTGAAATTTTACAACACTCTATATGTTTCAGAACACGACAATATTTCTCCCCAAATGTATTAAATTTTCACGACAAATATCAAATATGCAATCAGTAAAATTCAAATAATTCCAAATAAATATCAAATGTACGATTGGTAAAGAAAATAAAATCAAATAATTCAATAGCAGTAAATATCCACTAACTACAATCAATCAATAAATCAAATTTATATTCCCTGGAAAAATTGTCAAAATACTTTCAAATTCAAATTCCCTCAATGTTATATGTTTTTATCTCTGGATCACCTGTACTTATTCCAGATCTCTTTCCCTTCCTTCAAATGTAAAGCTGCGATATTTTTAAGCCCCACGTTTTGGAAGCCAGTTATTGTGATATTTAAAGTCTTGGTGCGCCAAGCAATAATTAGCTAATTAATTTTTTTGATTAATTAAAATTATTTAAATGATATGATTATGACTCTATCACAATTTTTAATTCTTTTATCTCAGGGTTAAATTCGTGCTTCAATATCTATGCTATTACATGTGAAAGGTAAGGTCCAGAGAATACCGGAATAATAAAAAACACATATGATCTAACACTATATATTGAAATAAAAATAATGAAATAATTCACACTCAAAAGTTTTCAATAAACAAATCTCATATAATGATTCTCAAAAATTTTGTTCTACGTATGTGAACAATCAAAATTAATGGTACAAACAATATTAATTGAAATCTCAAAATTCCGAACTATTCTAACTCTCCTAATCAAAATATTTATATACTTTCTAAATTAAGTGTAAAAATTGTGTCAGAAGTCAGAAAACAAAATATCTCTCTCTGATGATGAGTGGTCCAAATCCTTGTTCCTTGTAGACTATATTATCTCCTCTCAACCGCTCCCTATGTAATCAGCAATCTTACACAGATTGTTGCAAGTATATCGTCCTTAATGATCTCCTTCAAAAGCACAAATCATTCAAATTATGATAGCCTTTCTCCTCTCGATAAACTGAATCTCTCGTTGGCCCGAGTGAAAAATGACTCTTGGAATATCTTCTCTTTACGATAAACTGAATCTCTCGTTGGCCTGAACAGTGACTCTTGGAATATAAGTAGAGAAATATGACTTACAATATTTTGCTGCTTCAGCCCCTGTCAGATACACTAACTCCACAAAAACTCACTAACATTCAACACTACTGCTTGCTACATTTCAGGAACCGCCAGAGAACAATCCCTGTTCCTCTTACAGATTTGGAAAATCAACTGATCCTATCTTTTCTCTCTCCTCAATCTTGCTAAACTTTTTCCTACATACTTATCCAACCTTTTTCAATCTCCGCCAATCAAAACTCGTCACAATTCCCCCATTTTTTCATTTCGATAACAAACAAATTTTTACCTATAATTATAAAATTTCCTAAAACTTATTTACAAATAATATTTTCTATAATTCTTAAAAACTAACAAAAACCTCTATCTAAAATCTCTTCTATTTGTCCCTAATCACTGCATTAATGTATTTTGGAAAACCCCGTTCAATTGTCTTTTTGTTTTCACTTAAAATTATGCGGGTCACTCAAGTATAACAAAGAAATAATTTATGCAAAGCTTACTTTTTGTTTGGTACAGGTAATTCAAGAAATTAATCTCTCCTTCTTCGAAATGTTTGTTGGATATTATCCTACTTATCTGAATTATTTTAATGTTATTGAATTTTGAAATATTTTTAAACAAAACCAATATTTTTCTCGATTTTACATATCATAACAATATATATATATATATATATATATATATATATATATATATATATATATATATATTATATATGAACGAAGACTGTAGATTTTTCAGATAATTTTAAGACAATTTAACTTCCCCAAATTTAATTCACCTAGTCCGAAAATACTTCCAAAACGCTTCTAGTAAGGAAAACGAAAACTGGTACAACTATTTAACATAACAATATCTTTATTTTTAGAAAATAATATACATTCCGTGAACATAAAATTATTTAAAAAAAAACAGTGTCACAAACGAAAATATTATTTACTTATTCCTAACCGTTACATATACAAATAGTCCTCCACAGAATATGGCTCAAGAGCTACCAGTAATTTAAATATTTGATGTTTATACAAACTTAATCTTTCCTCCCTTTTAATAGGTTCAGGCATTTTAAACAATTTGATGCAGCAATAAAGAGCGTTTTTTTCTGTTATGCTTAACCTGTGTATTGGAATTTTATAATTATATAACCTGGTATTTACTATACTATTGGGCTCAAAGTTCCTAAAGAGTATTTTATTCTTATATAGAAACAGTAAGCATTCTTGAATAAATACAGCGTAAACTGTTAAAATATTATTACTCCTAAAATGCCCTCTACATGATTCCCTACTTTTTAAGTCAAACATAACTCTGATTATTTTTTTCTGAACCAGAAATACATTATTTATGTCCCTACTGTGGCCAAAATTTATTAGACCATATCTAAATTTTGCTTCAAAATTAGCATGATACACTGTTTTTAATGAGTTACTATTCATGTATTTTTTTAGAACTCTAAAGCTGTAAATCACTTTACTCAAAGACATACATAACTGGTCAACATGTTTATCCCAACATAAAAAACTGTCAATATATAATCCTAAAAATTTGGTACTGCTGCTAATATTTAAAGTGTCATTATTTACAATAATACTGTTTGGCATATCTGAATGTGCATAATTTGTCTTAAACAAAAGAAGATCTGTTTTATTTTGATTTAAAACCAACCTATTCATTAACGCTTAGAACAGACATGTCTTTACCACTGACTAAAATGTTTGTATCATCTGCATAATTTGTTATGCTGGAAGTAGTATTAGCCACTAGACCATGAAGATCATTGATTTAGATCACAAACAGTAAAGGACCAATCACACTTCCTTGTGGTACTCCAATATTGATAGTGCTCTCAGATGAGATGCCTATTTCAGTGTTTTTATGTATTTTTACTAAATGTCTCCTATTTGCCAAGTAGGACTTAAACCAATTCAATGCTGGTCCACGTATACCATATTTCTCCAATTTATCAAATAATAGGTCATGCACTAAACAGTCATATGCCTTTGATAGGCCCAAAAAGAGACCCAAAGCCATATGACCAATCTCAGTACATTTCAAAATATCCCAGACAAATTAAAAAATCGCAGTCTGAGTTGATTTTCCCTGTTGATAACCATGCTGATTTGCACTAATAATATGACATTTTGTTAAAAATTCTGTTATACGCCTATACATAGTCATTTCTAAGATTTTTGAAAAGGAACATAGAAGGCTAATTGGTCTATAGTTATTAATTAATTTAGGATCACCCTTTTTGTAAACAGGTGTTACTATGGCAGTTTTCAGGCATTCAGGAAATACACCAGATTTTAGTGAATTATTTATGATTGTAGTGAGAGGATTCACTATCTCCTTTATACAAAGTTTAAGGATTTTAGTGGGTATTTCATCAATTCCACAACTCATTTTGTTTTTGAAATTTTTAGTTATATCCATAATTTCAGTTTCTGTCACAGGTGCGACAAACACTAAATTTATGTTACTTGCAATGTTGTCTTTATATTCAGTGTATTGTAATTGAGAATAAAGTGTTATTTAAAGTAGTATTTAAGTGGATCATGTATTTATCAGCAATCTCTTGAGGACTACCCTCTACTTTTATTGAATTTACACTTTTTAATTGACCACTAATTTCACTAACAATTTGCCACATGCATTTATTTTTGTTGGCAGCTTCAGACATCCTGTTTTCATAAAGCTTTCATCGTTTTGTTATTAGTTTCTTATTATATTCTTTTTTATCATCCAGAGTTGAATTGATTTTGTCAATTTCGAATTTCCTAGTACCGGTCATATGTCTCCGTTTTGGGTAGGTCAAGGGTTATTTTAATGCCTAATTTTTTTGTTTTTAACTTTTAAGCATTCTCTACACTACAATATTAAATTTTCAGGTATTCTAGTACTAAAAGGTACGCTTACTTTAAGTCGGTAGGATACACCATTTTCTTTAAAAATCGAATTCAAAATTTTTCATTTTTTCGTCATGAAAGTTAAATTAATAGGTAGGTACCTTATTTAATTTTATAAATTATCTTTTGTTTCTATAAATGCAGCACACAATTAAAAAAAAAGTTTGGAAAAGTAAGCAAAAAATCAAATTGAATCAAAATGTTATTTAAAGGATTTTAAAAACAAACTATTTATTACGATAGAACGAAATTAACACAAAGGAACTAACATCAAATGTAGATAGTTACAAAAGATGCTCGATGTGGTAAACATTTCATACCTCAAAACGTAAGTTTTGACGAATTCTTAAAGGCATATCCTCTTATGAATCAGGAAAAACATTATCCAAAAAATGTAAGTAATCAGCACCATTTAAACGAGCAGGCAATTCCATCGACCCAAGTAGAAAATCTTTAACTGCTCCTATCCAGACGTTTATGCTAAACCTATGCTGAAGCTTTAATTCTTGAACAACGTGGAGATTCTCAGCATTCATCATCATCAGTGGCATTACAGCTTGTTATGAGCCAAAGCCTTCCTCAGAACAATCTTCCATTCACTCCTATGTCTAGCAACTCTTCTCCATGCTTTACCTCCAATAAATTTTAGTTCATCCTCTATGTTATCTTGATACCTAAGTTTTGGTCTTCCTCTGGCTCGTCTTCCCACTGGTCCTCTTCGGTCGAAAATTTTTCTGATCGTTGCAACTTCATCTCGCCTAATTACATGTCCTATCCATCGAAGGTGTGCTAATTTAATACATTTTACAACGTCAGGTTCCCCAAAACTTTTATATAACTCAAAGTTGTAGCGTCTACGCCACAAACCCTGTTCTTGGATTCCTTCATATATTTTCCTTAGAATTTTTCTCTCGAATCGTTTACGCAATTCTTGGTCCATCTGTGTAAGTAACCACGTTTCAGACCCGCATGTTAACACTGGCCTTATTATTGTTTTATATATGGTAACTTTAATTTTTCTGCGTAGTTTTGGGGCCATATGGTTCCTCACGCCATAAAAGCATGGCAAGCATTATTCTTCTTTTAATTTCTTCGCTGACATTGTTGTCTTTGGTCAGTAGCGAGCCCAGGTAGACGAAGGTGTCCACATCTTCCAGTTCCAGATCATCAATTAATAGTCTAGGTATCTGGTTGCCTGATCTAGTACAATACATATACTTGGTTTTCTGTGCGTTTATTTTTAATCCCATTCTAAGTGCAAACGCCCTTGGTGATCGAAATGCTTCGATCAGAGATTCTGTGGACTTAGAAATAATGTCTATGTCATCTGCATATCCGACCACTTGTACAGATTTATTAAAGATGGTGCCATTCGTATTAATATGGCACTCTCGAATTACTTTTTCTAGTGCAAGGTTAAATAAGAAACACGACAGTCCATCTTCCTGTCTCAGTCCATTTTTACAATGGAAGGGTCTGGAAAAGCCGTTTTGGATTCTGACTACACTCCCTACGCTTGTGAGTGTAAGTTTCGTTAGTTGAACAAGATTCTCAGCATTATACGACCAATATTGGGCATTACGCACATTAAAAATTCCATTTTTGTGAATGGAGCTTTGTCGAAAACAAAATATACCTGAAAAAATTCCCATTTTGATTTTTCTGATTTTGTAACTATCTAGCGAAAGCTATTAAGCCATTAAAATAACATCTTTATGTGCTGCTGTTACATAATAGTGTCATCCTCTTTCATTATTTTTTGGAACCACTAACCTGTTCCTCTTAATTGTTGATGAAGAGCTGTTAACATTGAGTGAGTGGGATCACGATTGGAAAATTTTTCAGGGTATCTATAACGTTGTGCTGCTCGTGATTTACAGCTCCTTTCGCCAAAAACTAAAGCACATCAGCATATTCATCATTATTAAAAAGTATTTTTGTTTAATTGAAATTGTTATAAAGTGGCGCACAGCTTAAATGATGCAGTCGCTACTCAATAAAACTAGGTTTTGTCAGCGGCTCAATATCTATTAGAAAAAAATTACATACTGAAATTAAATTACTATAAGTCTTCTAAAATAGCATAAGCTATTTTTTGGATTTCAAATATACCATATTTAAATAACAATAAATATTGAATTATTTTATGTATAATTTTGATGTCACAGCTAAAATGATGCAGGTAAGATGAAGCATTACAGAACTTTTAATTTGAAATTTGCAAAGTGGGCGTTGCATTAAATTCATATTGCAGTTATTTTTATGTTTAATTTGATATTTCAAAGTATTTAATCGGCAAATAACAAAATTATTTAAGAATGTGTCGCCGAAATACGATTAGAGAAAGAAATTTAATTAATACTCACCGCAGAAATGAATATAGCCAAAGATACATATCCAAAATGGTAAATAAATGTTCATCAACAGTTCAGCACATTATTAAATGTTACCGAAATGAAAATAAAGTTGAAAATAAATCAAGGTTAGCTCCAAATAAGATTTTTACCGAACGTGAGAAAAGATGGATTGTCAGAAAAATAGCAAATAATCCTACAAAAAGTTCACCAAAATTGCGAGATGAGGTGAAAAGACAGTTTAGAAAAAAATATAACCCCAAAACAATTAAAGGGATATTACAAAAGAATATCCTACATGGTCGAACTGGTAGAAATAAACCTTTTATTAACCAAAGAAATAGGCGTATTAGATTGGTGTTCTCTAAGGAGCATATTAACAAAGAAATGAACTTTTGGAATTCAGTAATATTTGCTGATGAAACAAAAATAAACTTGTTTGGGTCCGATGGAAAAATATCGGTGTGGAGAAAGCCGAATGGAGAACTAAAATTGGAAAATATTAAAGCTACCGTAAAGCACGATGGAGGTGGAGTAATGATGGGGGGGTGTATGTCATCTGCAGGAGTAGGTAACATGCATTTTATTGAAAGAAATATGAATAAATACATGTACTTGGATATACTAAAGCACATCTCGCCGCTAGTGTTCAAAAATTAGGTATTAATAACAATTACCGGAATTATCAGGACAACGATCCAAAACACACGTCATATCAGGTTCATACTTGGTTGCTTTATAATTGCCGAAATGTCATTAAAACACCAGCCCAGTCAGCAGATTTAAATGTTATTGAATATTTCTGGTTGAAATTAAAAAAAAACGGGTGTGGCAGTCCAGTGGGACTGCCGGTAGAAGTTACACTTCCATACACGCATTGGCCGTTACAAATTTATTTGGGAGTCAATCTGCACAATCATTACATATGTAATGCTATAGGTAAGACATAGTAGAAAGAGAAACAGAATAAATAACAACTTACTAACAATTAATAAACAACATTTGACCTGTAATAGAAGTATAGTAAATGAAGGTTTGAATCAATATTTTGATGAAAATTTATATTTTTTTTTTTCATATATGTATGAAAGGAGTTGAATGCAAAAATTTTTTTACACATACTCTGCAGTAAAATTCATTGTTTATTTTGTTATTAATATAAAAATACAATACAATACACTGCAACATAATTCAATATAATAATACAATACAAATTAAAATACAATATTCATAAGTATTTAAAAATGACAATAATATACATAAAAAAAATACACTAAAATACAGTGCAACATAATTCAATATAATAATACAATACAAAAAAACATACAATATTCATAAGTATTTAAAAATGACAAAAATATACATAACTTTTCTACTTACGCATATGTTTATTTTACCATGTAATAATATTAATAAAAAAGTCCTCCCCGACTGGGAATCGAAACCCGGTCTCCCGCGTGACAGGCGGGGATACTGACTACTACCGAGTACATGACACAAACGTATTTCAAAATTGACAGTTCTGGGTCATACAGTGATTTATTGAGATTATTATTTTGAAATACAAAAGACTAATATAATAATGAACATTTAATAAATAATACAAAACATATCATCTAAATAATAATATTAATAAATATGTTATTATATATATATATATATATATATATATATATATATATATATATATATATATATATATAATATTATATGTATATATATATATATATATATATATAATATATAATATTAAATATATACAAAAGGAACATTTTTATATTCGAGAGAGGAAGAGGGAGAGCAAGAAATATATCTTCTGTCTCTCTTACTCATTATCTTACATATGTAATGATTTCACAGATTCACTCCCATACAAATTTCCAACGTGGAGCGCGCGTATAGAAGTATAACTTCAAAAATAAAGTAAATACTGCGCCAAAATCTAATAGAAATAAATTGAAAGGAAAAATGACTGAAGCTTGAGACACAATTTCCTCAGAGTACACTAGAAAGTTGGTCGAGTCAATGCCTAGACGACTGCAGGCTGTCATTGATAATGAAAGAGGACCTACAAAATATTTGCAATCATGTTTTAATGCGTGGAGTTTGTTTGTTTAAATAATTTTCTTGTTTTAAAGTTTGCATCATTTTAGCTGTGACATCAAAATCATACATAACATAATTAAATATTTATTGTCATTTAAGTATGGTATATTTTAAATCCAAATAATAGCTTATACTATTTAAAAAGACTTGTAGCAATTTAATTTCAGTATGTAATTTTTTTCTAATCAATATTGGGTCACTGACACAAGCTAGTTTTATTAAGTAGCTACTGGATCACTTGAGCTGTGAGTCACTGGATTTACATGCCACAAAGTAAAAAACTAAAAGATAAATTTAGCGAAGGGACCACAATTTGAGAATGAAAAACGTAGGTTATACTTCTGTTGACAGGTCAAAGCCAACTAGTGCAAAAAATATTAATTTAACTTTCATGACTACAAAACAAAAAATTTTCAAATCGATTTTTCTGGACAACGGTGTATCCTATTGACTTGAAGTAAGAGTATCTTTTAGTACTAGAATACCTGAAAATTTAATAATTAAATAACACAAATTCTTAATAGGCAAAGACAAAAAAGTTATGCGTTAAAATAATCGTTGATCTACCCAACACGGATGCCTATGATCGGTACTAGAAATTAGCAATTTATAAAATAGATTCAACTCTGGAGAATAAATAATGGTACCAGTTTTAGTTTTTCTAAATAAAAGCGTTCTGGAAATATTAAAAAAAAACTAATTACAAGGCGCCATCTTCAAAGAGTATAACAGTCCATTATAAATTTAAATAAAGTTACTGATTTCATGAAATTCAATAGATTTGACAAAACAAACAACAAATAAATTTAGGTTTTTTGTTCAGTTTTATATTTAATACATCTCAATGATTTTAATTACAGACGCCAAATTGTAAATTAGATGTTCATATCTTAGGGTTTTTATGTGCGTTTAGAAATAACTCTATCGTTTTCTTGTATACAATAAACAAAACAGGAGAAGAAGAAAAATAAAAAAAAATGCCAAAGTATTCAATACAATTAAGTATAATGATAAAATTTATCTTACCTTAAAAAACTTATTAGGGACATAAGGCCATGGCACTGGCTGTAAAAAATATATTGATGGGAAAATATATTAATCACTAAAAATATTTTTGTTTTAACTATGCTTCTTTAAATATCAATGCATTATCTACATACATTATTTATCATTATCTAATTTAATCTCTACGAAAAATCAAATAATTCAAGCAAGTTGACTACCGACCCCAGTTCAGTATGGCTCGAGATTTGACTTCAAAAGCATACTAAAAGGTAAGACGCGGTTAGCTTGCGAATGGTGTATTGATACAGAAAACGGAATGATTAAGGTTGATCTGCACCCTTCAAAAAACAAACTCCACATTCAAAAAATTTGAGAAGGTATAGTTTATTTCACGAAAAATGGTTGAGTGCTTAATGATTGCAATAAAACCCGACCGCAAGTACATCAGCTTAGTCAACATTAGTTGAGCAGGTAAGTATTCAGGTAAAATTGAAGCTACTGTGGAGTGTCGTTATCTTGTTTGTATAATAAATTCCTGGTAATATAAAAACGATTAAAAAATCGTATAAAATTATAAAAACGATTAGAATACATTTTATTTCATAAAGTTGTAAACATTTTAACAGTGAGTTTCACTATCAATGGTTGATCTTCTAATGACCACAATAAATTTGTTGATCGTTAAGTATTTCCTGGAATAATGATACAGGTTCCCTCTATTCTGTATAATTTGTAAAAGTATATAAAACCGATGAGAAATTTTTAAATATACATTTTGTTTCATTTAGTTGAAAGTGTTACAAGTGTTACCAGTGTTATACCTATTTATACCTATAAAACAGCATTATATGGCGTCCGTGGAAAAACATTGATGGTGCTTCTTCCAGTGTTCCAGAAAAGAAAAAGCATGTATCTGCTGACGCTAGAGATATCGTAAAAACAATATATAGTTCTTTACTTACAAGAGGACTTACTGCTAATACTGCTGCCAGTGAAATATCTGATTTAACGAAAATACCTCTAACCACAGTGAAAAGAATTACATCAAATCCCATTAAGTCAAGAAGGAAGCGTAAGGATGCCGGTTCTACCAAATGTATTGACGAAAGTGATAAAGACTTAATAAGACGAAAAATTTACACAATGTACGAAGAGCAACGGATACCTACATTAGATGCTTTAAAACAACGGCTTACTAATGATGATACACAAATAAACTGTAGCCGCATTAGTCTTTGGAGGATTTTGACTAAAATGGGATTCAGATATCGTACAATTGACAAAAGGCAAGTGTTTATGGAGTCACATCGTTTACAAAAGTGGCGTACTGAATATATAACTTCCATAAGAAAGTACCGTACATAAGATTGACCAATAATTTATCTGGACGAGACATGGTTTGACACTCATGAAACATCATCCAAAAGATGGTCCGATTCTTTTAACAGGTGTCAAACAAAAGCTCCATCAAACAAAGGGAAAAGAATAACAATTTTACATGCAGGATCAGAAAATGGTTGGGTCCCAAATGCCATATGGCTTTCTGCAAAGAACATTAAAGACTCCTGCGTAGACTACCATGCGGATACAACGGCAGAGCTTTTTGAGCAATGGTTTAAGAATTGTCTTATACCTAACCTTCCTCAAAATAGTGTGATCGTAATGGACAATGCAAGTTACCACAGTCGTCAATTACATAAGTCTCCAAGTGCAAATAACACGAAAATTGAAATTCAAAACCACCTGTTAGCAAACGATATATATTTTGAAGAGTTGTTAGAAGTGTTAAAATCATTTTCTATTAAAAAAGTATGTGTTTGTGACGCATTGGCCGAGGACATGGGACATACAGTGTTACGGCTTCCGCCCTACTATTGTTTATTTAATCCCATAGAGCATATGTGGTACCAACTAAAGTCAAATGTTAGGTCACAAAATGTTTCTCCGACTTTAAGTGGTAGTGTAGTCGAATTAATAAGGAAATGTGTTGATGAATGCTCCCCAGAAAGTTGTAAAAATTCAGTACGCCATGTAATGAACCTAGAAAATTCATATGTTACTTTTAATCACATAATTAAACCAATTGTTATTAATCTTGAAGAGGATAGCGACAGCGAAACAGAATTAGGTATTTAGGAATCCATAAATATATTTTGGTTATTTTGGGTATTTTTTTTTGTAAATATTTTTCTATATTTTTTTTTCAATTCTTCTATTTTTTGTACATTATGTATTCGTTTGTATGTATATACTGTAAATAGAACTATTATTACTGTACATTTTTAACGATATCCGATTAGGAAGAGCAAAAACTTTTAAACACTCCAGTTTTTTGCTGACAGTCCTAAGCGTGTAAAAAGTGTGAAGGAAAGTACCTTTCTGAATTTAGATCCATATACTACAATTATTCACGTAGAACAAAAAAACTACTTTCTTCATGTTAAAAATTGTTCAATTATCAAGTATATTCACTTAAACAACCTGAAAATACCATATGAAATAATTTAATATATTTTTATAATCGTGCATTACACAGCTACCAATGAAATATATGAACTAACAAACTTTCTGAAGTGCGACCCTGTGTACTTCGGTAATTTATTGAGAGACTGTTGTATACACAATAGGATCAACTCAGGTAACCATTAAGCACTCAACCATTTTTCGTGAAACAAACTATATAAGTGATGACTAGAAGTATTTTGACAAATTTTAAGCAAACTTCATGTTTTCGATTTAAAAAAAAAAAAAAAACAAAAAAACTACTTTTTTCCAAGTATAAAGCGGGAAAACCAAACCAAATACGATTTGTTAATTTTTTTACAGCATAAAGATGTAATTATAAGAAATATATGTACATAAAAATATCAAGGAACATATAAATAATATTTTTAGTTTCTCTGTCCTCGGAAAGTTTAATATAATGACTCGGTTAAGTTCGGCTTATAGACAAAATTTTATTATGCAGTAGGTAAAAACAAGTTGATAAAACCAGGTATATTTTAAACATTATTATAAACTGTATAATATTGTGGAAACGGAAGAATCAACAAATAAAGGAGTTTTTCGGGGATTTTAGTTACCAGTTAGATACTAATTTAAAGGATCATTTTAATAAAGCAACCGTATTTAAGGTACTGAAAAGGACCTCTAAAAGTAAACAAAATAAAATATTTGACTGTATGCTTGGCGTTTACCATTAAGGGGAGAGTAAAGAAATTAACAAATCAAATGAAGGGGTTGGAGCAGAAAGGGTATAACTGTCATTTTTACATTTTTTGAGTTAAGTGCAGAAAATAATACTAGAGTGTGTGTTCTTTCAGAGTAAAAACGATATAAGCGTGTTTAGTTACTCCTGGTGCCATCTATTAATTGGTAGAAAAACCTACTTAACAATTCCTGCATAGTTGTTGGAGCAGAACGGGTATAATATCGCTTGTACCGTTTGTGCACTTAACATTTTCTAGTAGACTGTTTAACGTACTTGTTGCAGCTAGTGCGTTTTCATTGAAGTTGTGTGTTTACAAGGTTTTTATGCACATAGTTGATGTGCGTTATATAAACCGAAATATATTATTTATTACCTTGTATTTTTGGAGATGGTTAGTAGTAGCAAAAAGGGTAAGATCAAAATGAATAATCAGCTTTAATTTTATGGTTATGTTCCTGTTTTTTCAGATGCCTTTGAATCCGAGTTAGATCCTTACGAAACGGAAGAAGATGAAGACTATCGACCAGAAGACGATGATGTACATTCCTAAGAAGAATCTGAACAGTCAGAGTCAAGCAGTGCTAGCAAATCTACATATGTCGTGACAAGTAAAACAAGAAAACGAAACAGGAATATCGGCGCCTGGAAAAGAAATAAAAAAAGAAGTTAAGAATCGAAGGCAAGCAGTATGTAGGACACAAGAACGTCATCCATTCAAGTAAGCAATTAAGACCTTTTGATCATACATGCAGATTTAAGTGTAACGAAATTATATCTGAGGTAGACAGACAAGCTCTATTTGATAAATTTTATAAGCTTCCTAGTTACGACTTGCAAGCAGCATATTTATCATCTTGCATAACAAAGGAGGAAGTTGCTAGGAGGAATCAAGGATCTACAAAACGTCGAAATTTTTCTACAAAAATCATGCTAATAAATAAGCGAGTATGTAAAGCATTTTTCCTCCAAACGTTTGATATTAGTAATAGACGGTTTACTACAGTATATGAAAAAACTGATAGATTTGGTATAACAGAGCCTGATAAAAGGGGAAAAAATGAAAGTGGTAACAAAGTTTACAAGAATACTCGAGAGACTGTAATTCAGCATATAAATATGTTCCCTACATACAAAAGCCACTACTCTCGTAAAGATAACTTAAATACACGATATCTTTCTCCAGATCTTAGCGTTGCAAAGATGTACTTATTATATACACAATATTGTAACGAAAATAATAAGCCAGTCGTTAAGATGAGTTACTATCGTAATGTTTTTAACAGTGAATTTAATTTGCGATTTCACAAGCCCCACACCGACACCTGCTCAAAGTGCGACAACTGGCAGAATATTGTAAAGAACTCTGGAAACGAAATTAGTATTAAAAATGCTACAGTGTCTTTAGAACTTTATTAAAGAAAGGCGCAAAGGGCATGTAATATGAAAGAACTGGATATTAAAAGCAACAAAACTTCGAAGGATACTGTGGTAATATGTATCGATCTACAGCAAACGTTGGCCACGCCATTACTTACTACATCAAGGGTGTTTTATCTAAGGCAACTGTGGACGTACAATTTTTGCGTCCATAATTTGCTCACTGGAGCAGGCCACATGTACACATGGGATGGAACTGTGTCTGGCAGGGGTTCACAGGAGATAGGGTCGTGCCTTGTGCATTTTTTCAAATCCCTACCATTCACTGTTACTAAAGTAATAGCATACAGCGATTCGTGTGGGGGCCAAAATAAAAACAAAAATATTTGCAAGTTATTTATATATTTAGTGGAAGCCACCCACATTAAAGAAATACATCACAAATTCCTTGAGCCAGGTCACACTTATATGGAATGTGACAGGAATTTTGCTTTGATTGAAAAAAGCAAAAAAAGAAATCCTTAAGTTTTTATTCTCGACCACTGGAGAAACGTAATCGAAAGTTCTTGCAAAAAATTTATAGTTTACAACATGACAAAGGAAATGTTTTTTTCGTTTGAAGGACTTAATAAGCTTATAAAAGATCCAAAAAAAGATACAGAAGGAAGACCTCTTAAATTTAGAGATATCGCATACTTCAGATATGCAAAAAACTTTGACTTATTTTTGTTTGAATTTAAGCCAGTTTTGAATGATATCAGTACATTCCTATAATGTCTATGCAGGTCCAACTTATCTGGACGGCCATCGCTTTGTATTAGTGAAACTTTTACGCAACTTCACATAAGTTCAGTGCCAATTAAGCTTGAAAAATGGAAAAATCTGCAAACTCTTTTGGATTATATATCTCCAGTGTACCATGCATTCTATACGAATATGAAACACGAAGGTGCGGCGACAAAAAATAAAAAAAAAAAGGATCACACATCAGAAGAAGCAATGGAGCCGGGACCGAGTGCAGTTGATCAAGTTACAGAAGAAAATGAAAACGAAGACGATATGATCAGTTCTCACTACGAATAATTTTTTGTTTTAGAAAATTTAATTGTAGATACTTCTATTGTATCTTAATGGTAATTCCAAAAATGTTCTGTTTATTAATAAAATTGATTTGAAACTTTACTGTTTGTATTTATTTACTTTTCCTTACTTAAACTACATGAAAAAATGTGTTGGTGCAAAAACGGTATAAGTGCACCAAATTCAATTTTTTAACTGAATTAAACCCTTTATCAAATCTATTATTTTATCAATAAAAACAAAATTTTACTTTAGAATTTTTAAACATTTTTTATTAAACTAACGGGTTGTACAGAATTTTAAAAATGCAAATTACTTTGGAAGTCATTTTCTCAAAACTAACTTAGACGTATTTATACCCTTTCTGCTCCAACCCCTTCAAATTCTTCTTCTTCTTCTTCTTCGTCTAGCCATTCACGTCCACATCTGAACATAAGCCTTTTCAAGTCTTCCTTTCCATTGTTTTTTATTGTACGCTACTTGTAGCCAATTTTTCCCGGCAGTCCTTTTCAGATCATCTGTCCATCTCATAGGAGGTCTGCCTCTGGGTCTTTTGTGTTGGTATGGTCTCCAGGTTAAAATTGATCTGTGCCATTTGTTTAGATCGCTCCTAGCTACATGTCCAGCTTATTCCCATTTCAACTTTAATGATTTTTGCACCACATCGGTGACTTTGGTTTTCTGTCTTATCCATGTGTTTGTTTTCTTGTCCTTAAGTGATATACCTAGCATTGCTCTTTTCATCGCGTGTTGAGTGACTCTAAGTATATTCATATTCTTTTTTGTGATTGTCCATGTTTGTGCCTCATAAGTTAATATCGGAATAATGCATGCATCAAAAACTTTAGATCTAAGATGTAATTGAATTTGTTGATTTCTGAGTATATAGTTCAGTTTACCGAATGCTGCCCAAGCTAGCTTTCTTCTTCTTTTTATTTCTTTAGTTTGAATTTCCCTATTTAGTATTATTTTTTGTCCTAAGTATATATATTCTTCAACTTTTTCTATAACTTTATCGTTTATTATTGTCACGGTGTCTTCGGAGTGCATGACTTTTGTTTTGTTTAAATTCATTTTCAGTCCTATTTTAGAAGATTCGGTATGTAGTTGCATGGTTTGCATTTCTTGTAGGTCAGTAGCTATCAGGATTATGTCATCTGCAAATCGTAGATTACTGAGGTAGCGGCCATTGATGTTTATTCCCTTATATTTCCAATTTAGGTTTTTAAAAACGTCCTCCAAAACTAAGGTGAACAGTTTGGGTGATAAAGTATCTCCCTGTTTGACTCCCCTGTTTAATGGTACAGGGTTCGTGTGTTCATTTTCATTTAGGTAGTATGTAGCCGTAGCTTGGTTCATAGTTTCTTTTATTAAGTTAATATATCTGCTGTCTATTCTACAATTTTGCATTGCGTTTATTACGGCCGTGTGTTCTATGGTATCGAAAGCTTTTTCGTAGTCTACAAATGCTAGGAAAACTGGAAACTTGTATTCGTTACATTTTTCTATTATTATTTTTGTGGTTAACAGGTGATCGGAAGTTGAATAGCCTTTTCTAAAACCTGCCTGTTCATATGGTTGGTATTCGTCTAATTTCCTTGTTAGTCGAGTAGTTATGACTTTGGTGAGTATTTTAAACAGGTGTGACAGTAGGCTGATGGGTCTGCAGTTTTCCAATTTTCGACTATCACCTTTTTTGTGTAATAAGATTACTTTAGAGTTGTTCCAGCTCTTAGGGACTTTGCCCTGATGTAAACAACTGTCCACAAGCTTAGTTACAATTGCAATTAGTTCCTTACCTCCTTCTAATATCATATCTGTGGTAATATTATCTTCTCCTGCAGCTTTATTTCTCTTCATATTTTCCAATGCTGTAGTTACCTCTGAAATTGTTACTTTTGGCATTATTTCTGATCCAACATTTTTTATTAATTTCCGTGCTGGTCTCATCTCATCATCTTGTTGATGTGTTCTGTAAAGTTCTGTGTAAAATTCTTCTATTCGTGTCAGTATGTTTTCTCTAGTTGTGATTTCATTTTCGTCTTTTCCCATTAATGATATCATCTGACGTCGTCCTAGTGTCGGTCTGAGGCATTTCATACTCTTATTTTGTTCAATAGTTGTTGTTATTAATTTTTCGTTTTCTTTTCTTTTTTATTGTCTGATTTCTTTTCTAATCTGCCTATTAAGTTCTCTATATTCGTCGGTTCCCCTTTTGTTAGATTTATTTAAGATCTTCCTTCTTTTTATTTGTTGTAATATTTCTTTGTCTAACTCATTGTATGTTGTTTTTGGTTTTTATATTAAATTATAATCTTCAAATTATATATCTCGAATTGCCGATGAAACTACAGATGTCGCTACCGAATTTCAGTTAGTCATTATATTAAGATTTGCCTCCAATAATCCAGTAAAAAGATTTTGAAAATTGTAAATCCTTCCGAACAGAATGCCATTCCAATAGCAAATTGTATTTTAAATTAAATTAATAATTTAATCAGTGACGCGCCAAATAAGTTAACCCTTTACCGCATAAATTTTTGTTTTTTGTCAAAAATAAATTCTCAGATAAGAATTTTAATTCTATTTTTACTTAAAAATATTTAAAAAAATCTAGCTACGAGAAAAACTTTATTGACAAAAAAAATTTTTGGTGCCAAATATGAAACATCATGCAATCATGTAATATTAAAGTCAAACTATTTGGAGAGTACGAGTATGAGAGTATTTGTATTTGTAAGAAATAGAAGAGTAGAATGGAACACTCACATAAACCAAATGACAACAAATAGAGTACTAAAGACGGCTGGAGACGGTTCCCCAATGGGAAGACGATCAGTAGGAAGACCACGAAAACGATGGAATGACAACTTACTTTAGGCACATTAAAACACAGACAGAGTCATGTCTACATAAAAAGAAGAAGAAGAAGAAGTTAAAACAAGTTATTATTAATCAGAAAAATCATAGACAAGGATATTTCTGGCAGTCAAAAGCGATAGAGAGTTAACATCTCAAAATTGAAAGTTAACCCTATCTTTTTTAGAAATTTTGAATGGAAACAAATAATTAATTTGTAAGGTTTTCTTTTGTTAATTTTTTGTAATGTATTTTACTGTTATACTGTTATTTGTTAAAGCCGTACAAGTTTGCACAAGTTAAAGCACAATCTTTAATTGTTCAAGATAGGGGGCATTGATATTTCTAAATAATTTGTTTATATGTGTATTGAAAAAAAATTGAATTTTATTTATTTCTTTCTACTCCTGTTTAGTGTTGAATTCTAAGTTAAGGCAAAAGGTATTTCTGAACCCAATATTATATATTTTATTATATATTACTAATATATTTAAGACAAAGGTATTTCTGAGCCCAAATAAGAACCTTCTAGATATAATAAAAATCTAGTTATTAATTTGGCGTCTGTAAATTTGGCGACATATTCATTAAAAAATATATATTTTTTGGTTAGTTAGATATATTGTAATTCATTAAAATATAAATTTTAATTAACTTTCTAATTAATTTAAAAATCATAATATATATATATATATATATATATATATATATATATATATATTATATATATATATATATATATATATATATATATATATATATATATATATATTATATATATATATATATATATATATATATATATATATATATACATTTATACACATAAATTTGTTAAATGCTTAACTATTTGTTATTAATTTTAGCGTAGACTGTTTGGTCGACAATTGGGCTTGTTGTACGTATCAATTTAAGCCGTTAAAAGCTCCGTCCAAGCCGTTAAAAGTTCCGTCTAGCCAGAGGAGGCCACTTCTTCTGAATAAATAATCGGTTCAATTGAACTCCAAAATGTCAAGAAGAGAGATTTATGTATTATCAAATTAAGTAATATAACCGATCATATAACAATGTAGCATTTAATTTAAAATATCATGTAATTTTTGTTTTTATTTTTTTTTTATTAATTATCTATTGACTATATTAGACTATATAGAACTAAGGCGATTTAGGAATTTTACAGTTTCGTATAAATGGTCAAATGACCTTTAAAAATCATAAAATCGAAGAATACTACCAAATAAAGCCTTGCGTTTTTGAGATCAATTTTGATGGATGTGTGGTTATATGCCGCAATCACTAATGTTATACCAATATACTTTTTGGTCATTTTTCCTTCTGATCTCAATCTTCTCTTCATTCATTTCTTTATTATTCAAATATATCAAATGCAAACTATAACACAAAATAATCAAATATACATGATCAGATAGAGAAATCAGATATCATGCCAAGAAAAGGAAATAAATATCATATCAAATAAAATATATAATAACTGGTAAACACACAGTTTGCTACCGCAAATTTTTTTACTGTATTTATGTATAACTAAAGAATATCCTCGTGCTTTTTTATTCCATGTGGATGCCACTACCTCAATTTAGTCATTGGCATGCAGTCCTATATCTTGTAAACAATTAACATTTGTGATATTCAACGTTTATATGCATTAGTTTTGCTTCCGGATCCAGATAAACATGGTTATTCTCCGTTCACAAATTGTTGAGAGCACAAAATGTGCCTCAAAGTCATAAAACGGTCGTAAAATTTGTATCATCATAGACGTTCCTGAGGTGTTTATTCATTAAATAATAATATAATGTTTTAATACTGTTATATATAATATTAATAATTATAATACTAATATATTTAGCAAAAAACAATTAAAACTTTCACGGCTAATGTTGGTTATTATATTATATTAATAAAAATAAGAATTTAACCATTAACAATTTTGTAATAACACCTTATCTCTTTGGATATTTCAATACTAATCTTCGCGTTTAATCACTTTACTAGAAAACCTGGAATTCATATCCAAAGGTACTATTCGTTGCAAGATAATTAGAATGGAATTCCCCAGATTTTTAATAATATAATGGGTATAAAGATGCTGGCTTTGGCCACGTGCCTCATCTGTTCAGTTTATATTCGAAACTTGAAAGGGTGAAGTTATTACGAACGAAAACAATTTTTTTGTTTAGTACGTTTTTGATCGCATGTAATTTACTTCTCATCGGTGTTTCCGCATTAAGATGGGCAGGCCACGTGGTACGGAGTGATGACGACAGACTGATTAGCAATGTGTTTTGGGAAAGACCAGATGGTAGAAAATCGACAGGAAGGCCTAGAAAAAGGTGGAAAGACGCAGTCAGGGAAGACCTGGAGAAGATGGAAGTAAGCTCATGGGAAATAATAGCACAGGATCGGAATCAATGGAAGGCAATAGTAAACGCGGCAAAAACTCACGAAGAGTTGTAAAAGCTAATGATGATGATGATGGTGTTTCCGCGTCTACGGCAGTAATTAGCGCTTCGAATATTTCTTTTGCGAATTATATGCAGTGCGTGAGTGATTTTTTATTCCATATAGCTACGAACATATACGTACCTTTCGCTCGTGCTCGTTTTGTTGGATTGTTTGTGATGGCTTTATCATCAATAGCATCAAGTTTTACACCGGTACTGTTGCGTACAGTCAGTAAGTCTGTCTATTCACCAAGAGAGAAGACTATTGTCCTGAATGTTCACGATGCTGTGGTTTTTCAGAATTCCACAAACACTGTTCGCAACATAGTCGAAAGTTGTGCCAACATGACTGGCGTAGGGGAGTCAACTATATATAGGCTCCTATCAAAAAGAAAAAAACACGGTATAGCTAACCCAAACACAAACGAACAATTAAAGAGAGGGAAAAAGCCTATTGAAATTGATGAATTTGCCAAAAATGGTATTAGAAGGAAAATTCATAAATTTTTTTTCAATAAAGAAATACCAAACCTAAACAAAATTTTACAAGAAGTTACAGACGACCCGGATTTGCCTCATATCGGACGAACTAAATTGTGGCAAGTTTTAAAAGAATTAAATTTCCGGTGGGAGAAATCAGACCGAATATCACTTCTAAAAGCCAAGATTCGAAGGCCAATCTTCTACCAGGATGAAACGTGGGTAAATTCAGGTCATACTCTAAAAAAAATTTGGTCAGATAAAAAAATATTAAGCGCCATGCAAGCCTTTATGGAAGGTTGGTCTACTGGTATCTCCCCACCTTCTGGCAGTATATTAATAATTTCTCACATTGGCAGTGAAAAAGGATTTGTTAAGCATGGTTTGTTGAAATTTCAGTCCAAAAGCACAAAAGACTATCACGAGGAGATCACAGCTGATCTTTTCGAAGAGTATTTTGAGCAGATGCTCACTTATCATAATGCACCTTATCATTCACGACTAGTAGAAAGACTTCCAACGACTGCGTCGAAGAAACAGGATATTCTTGACTGGCTGCGGAATAAGTATCTGCCTTACGAAGATGGAATGGTAAAAGCAGAACTTTTAAAAATTGTCCGGCAACACAAATCTAAGTTCAAGAAATACGTACTTGCGAAATACGTACCACTGCGAAATAAATCCAATTGAACTCATTTGGGCACAAATGAAAAGTTATGTGGCTAGAAAAAATACGTCATATAAAATACAAGCTGTACGTGAATTGTTATACGAGTCTTCACAACACATTAAAGAACAAAACTGGAAAGATGCAGTAAGACATGTAATTGAAGAAAAACAAAAAATGTGGGATATTGATAGCATAGTTGATGTGACCGTAGAGACACAACCGCTAATTATTAACCCTCAAGACGACGCGGATTCTGAATTTGATCTTATTTATTTTGAATTTGAATAGTTTTCTAATCGTAATTATATAAGGTAAGTAATAGTAGTTGTAATGGTAAGGTTTTAAAGGGGACAGACGCAAAATGTCGCCTGTCAAAGTGTTCAATGTGTTTTAAATGTATCCATTTTTTTTTCAATTCCTGAGAATACTAAAAAGCATTTTTGAAAAATTTAAAGGAAGAATGAAATATTTGTTAGAATAAATAAAAAGTTTCTTTTGCTTGCAATATTTTCAATTAAAAATTATACTATATTTTCTATTTTATTTTCATCCCTGTTACATAACATATTAAAATAAACATTGTAGAAGTTTTCAGGGACTTTCTGCCCTCAGTAATAATGTAATCTTTCATTCTGCATTTAAATTTTTCAAAAATATTTATTAGTTTTCTCCGGATTCGAAAATAATGGATACATTTAAAACACATTGAAAATTTTGCCAGGCGTCATTTGGCGCCTTTCCCCCTATATAAATAAATGTATCTTTTACAAATGGCAAGAAACTTTTTATTTTTGAATAAAATAAAGAAGTTTTATTAAAACAAAAAGTACAATTTAAAAAATATATTTAATTAGTTCAAATAAATGTTTCAATCATATACTCTACGACACTGGTCGGTCATCTGCAACCATTCAAAATACCTTCGTAATCGGATTATAAGTATTGTATTCCTTCAGATACAAGGTGGGCTAGTCGAAAACATCTGTCAGTTTCAGGTTGGTTTTTACTATTATATCGTATTACTCTCTATATTTCAGTTCTCTAATTAGGGTTAAACTTGTAGTGAGCTATCGACACATTGTGAACCGATTATAGTAAAGCCTTACCGGCAAATTCAATGTATTTCAATAATGCTAAATACTTGGTTGTCGCTTATTATGTCCAATAAAATTAACCAACAGCCCGATTACATAAAAACAATTTGGTTTAGTGACGAAAGTACTTTTTCTCTCAATGAAAATGTCAAAACACACAATGTGAGGTATTGGAGTGGCACAAATCCTCACGTCTTTCGTGAAACACATACTCAATTTCCAAAAAAATATAAATGTTTGGGCAGGTATTTTGGGAAAACACATAGTTAGACATGTTTTTCTCAATACTAACTTAACCGATGAAGTGTATCTGGAGATGTTACAAAATGCAATTGAACCGTTAATACTTGAAATTCTGGAGGATAATCCAGATGAATTCGGCAACTTGGAAATAACGATTCAACAAAATGGTGCTCCTGCACACCATTATGGTGCAGAAAGACGTTATCTAGATGATGAATATCGTGGTAGATTCATTGGACGACAAGGTACGATAGAATGGCCAGCTCGGTCACCGGACCTCACACCATTACATTTTGTTCTGTGAAGATACTTGACATCTAAAGTTTATCCCACAGTAGCTGGTCATATTAACATTTTGAAACAACGAAATGTTGAAGAATATAGGGCAATTTCTACCGACACATCTGATTGAGTACGACAAGAGTTTAAAAATGAGATGCATTACTGTCAGGAAGTGGATAGAGCACATTTTGAGCACTTAACAACTATAAGAACTGGTTGTTAAATATTTACTAATTAAAATAAGATGCTACAATTTTAGTATTTATCTTTCAAACGAGATATCACTTGCCATAAGGTCCCATTTAAAATTATTTGTCATAGTGGCGCTGTAACGTCATTTGTCACTATTACGTCACCTGTTATCACTAGTTGAGAAGCCTACGTCTGTTTATTACCTCCCTCCAAATTTCACGATTATAACAATAACCGTTCAAAAGATATGAGGAGGGGGAACGGACATTTGACTAGCATTATCTATATATATATATATATATATATATATATATATATATATATATATATATATATATATATATATATATATATATATATATATATATATATATATTGCGAAACGTCTTCAAATAAAACGTAGCCTCCTTCTTTGGTGACTACTTTTTATTTTTATATATTTATTTATATATATATATATATATATATATATATAAATATTTAAATAAGCTATTCCAGGATTATTATAACCAAGTATGTACTACCGACGATATAATTTTATTAGAGTGCAAATATAATATGAAGTATAAAATAACGAACAATGTCTGTATTTGACCTGGACTGTAAAATCGTGTATTACTTGATACAGCATTTCGACATAGGATATTTTTATATAACAGTGTCCTTGACTATTAAATACAAAATCTTCTTAAATATGCGCATTTGCGGGTGGTCTTGTCATAATAATCTACAACAAAAGGTATTGACCGAAAAAACTATAGAATGGAAATAAAAAACCGCTAAATTTGATCTAAATATTAAAACACGTAAAATAAAATACCTATATTGAGTGCAAAAAATCGGATCAACATAAGAATCTGAAGGTATACGACCAAACCCACGAATATGCCTCCAGCTTTTCCTACCGAGGCTCCATATTAAATGACTCCTTAGTGAAAATAAGTGGTTTTGTGTATATAAACACTTAAAAAGTAAATTACTAAATCATGAGTCTAAGCTAAGAATCTACAAAACAGTTACTAGACCCGTAGTCACATATGGATGCAAAACGTGGACTCTCTTAAGCATTGATGAAAATTAATTGAGAATATTTGACCGCAAAATATTAAGAAAGATATTTGGACAAAATCATTGTAGCGATGGTTCGTCAAGAATTAAAATAAGCCTTGAGCTGGACGAGTTGTAAAGTCACACAGACTAAATTGACTTTATCACTTACAACTCACTTTATCACTTAGTAGACAGAATACTGAACACATCACAAACAAAAAGGTTCTAAGAAGGATGAATAAAGAAATAGAAATTTTAAATATAACTAAAACAAGAAAATTGGAATATCTCGGACATATTACACGTGGAGGGAAACACACCTGGCTCCAACTGATTATGAAGGGAAAGATCCAAGGCAAGAGAAGCATAGGGAGGCGTAGAATGTCATGGCTGCGCAACCTGAGAGAGTGGTATGAACGTACATCAAATGAACTTTTTAGAGCAACCGTCTCAAATGGCCGAATAGCTATGATGATTGCCGACCTCCGCCGCGGAGATGGCACTTGAAGAAGAAAAAGACAGAATACTACATAATCAAGAGGTAAAAGTATTAAATAAATCAGGCTAAAAAAATTCACAACGAGCTGTAGTGCAGGGAGAAGAAGAAGCAGTGGTCTTAAAGACATCCACTGGAGTCGCCAAAAATAAAGAAACTTCGAAGAATATCTAGAAAGACACTCATAAAAAGTAAAAATTATAAGGGTATTGAACAGATTGAACCAATTGAAAACACATTAACAGGGTGGAAGAAGAAAAGATGGTGAGAATTGTTCCAAATGAATGACGAGTCAGACCCTGATTAGTATCCGAAAGAGGTGGAGTGATGACCTTGCACAAATTGAACAGGTGTATTGAAAAAAATAATCAAATTTTCTAAAGTTAAAAGAGAATAAGAAGAAGAAAATACAATTTCATGCTAAAATTTATTTATTTCCGTGAATAATTTTTAAAATTTATATGTTAATGGTTTCATTGTATATATCTCATTAAAATTACTTGGCTCGCATTAATTACATTAAAAAATTCTTACTATGTTATATAAATATAAAGTAAATTAAAAATAACAATTAATTCATATAAAAATTTCGAATACAACCAAAAATGCAAATGTGCTGTGTCATAAAACCGGAAAATAATTACATTAAATACTTTTATGTCACACTAGTTTATTATTTTATTATTTTTTTTATTGCTTCGTTAACAACTACGTAACAGTGTATTTATGCCCACGCGGGCATAAAGTGTCATTTATGGCCCGCGCGGGCGTAACGATACAAACAAAAAGATAACTTATTAGAATATTAGAAACACATTTCAAAACATTTAGAATTCACATAAAACTGGCAATTCTGAAAGGATCCAGTGCTATTTACCCGCGGCAAACTTTGACTCATGTTTCATAGCTTGGGCACAGTATATTGCTCAGAAATATACTGTGGCTTGGGTGTCAAGTTTCTGTAAGCAAATGCAGGATCGAGAAGTATGCCTGCTAGCATTCGTGAAGCCTCAGTAAAACAGTGCTGGAATTTTTCTAATTCTTGTCATAGGCATCTCTCCACTTGTGTGGTAGTAACTTTTGTGTTCCTTTTTCCGCTTTTTTTTTTAAATTGGTTGGGGATTTCAAAAATATTTTGCATTTTCACGGTTTTAGTTTGACACTTTTGAGAGCATTTTCGTAGCGTAGCAACATAACACGGACGATAGAATGTGTACTAGAAAATATATAGTCAAAATGAAATCGAATTTTTGGACTTTTTAGAATATATTTAATTATAGATGCAATAACGAACTATATGTGTACTTTAGTATGACATGAAAGTTTGTATGCACCGCGGATATTAAATAGATGTTTATGCCCAGAGGGCGACGATGTTTGTAAGTCGCCCGAGTTGTATGCACACGGGGTATTAATGGATGTTGGACAATAAAACTCGTACAGATTTTGAATTAGAAAACAGTCGGAGCTGTGACATTCCCACTTACAGGCAATTGATTTCATTTCTAGAAAGACAATGTATAGCTTTGGAATCTGTTCAGTTTAATTCATTAACCCTTTCTACCCAGTCTCGCTCGCGATCATTTGCTCATTATTCTAATAAAAAACCGTTTACATCTAGTTTCGTCAGTGCCACCAATCGAACGAAGGTAACTTATTAAGGGGGTAAATGTATCTTGTGTTCTGATGTTCACCCTTTATATAGATGTTCATCCTTTCTCGCTAAAACGACGCAAGAACGTATCTCGTTAGTTAAACGCCATAATTTATGCTTCAACTGTTTGGGTACATCTCATCCCGTCGTGAACTGTAGTTCTTCGGGAGCATGTAGGGTTTGCCAATCACATCACACTGTTCTTCATTTCTACCCAAGTTCCAACGAATCTTGTTTATTCAGTCAACCGCCTCCTCAAATTCCAACTTCTAATGAGAACCATAACCCTACATTAGAGACGCCTCAAACCTCTACGTCTAGTTTTGCGCCGACGTCTCTAATAAACGCTAACCTTTCCACACAATCACGTTTAACATTCTCGTCTGTATTATTATCAACACGTTTGATACACAAAAAAGATGTCTACGGTGATTTTCAGAAAATTCGTATCCTACTGGATACAGGCTCGATGGCTAATTTTATTTCAGATAGTTGTTTTCGGCGCTTAGGTCTTTCCCGTAATAATTTATCAATCCCAGTGGAAGGTCTTATCGAAATGTCGACGTGTACCACTCAGGGTACCACGTTCTATCACATTAAACTGTGTGGTCGTGACGGCCCGATCTTCTCGTTGGACGCAATCATTGTGAAAAAGGTGTGTTCAAATCAACCTAAGATATTTATCAATCCTCACGATCTTACTCATATACGTGATCTGAAATTAGCAGATCACACATTCTATCAACCAGGTCCGATAGACATGCTGATAAGTGTTGAATTAGTTCCTCTCTTTTTAAAGTCTGGTCGAATTCTTGGCGAACCAAACCAACCTGTCGCTTTAGAAACCATTTTCGGTTATGTGCTACAAGGGCGAGTCTCTACGGCTCTTTTAAATTGTAATTTTACCTCTTTACATACGTCTATGGATACAAACATAGATAGTCTTTTACAAAGGTTTTGGGAAGTCGAAAATATATCTAAACCTGTCATTTTGTCCCATGACGATCAAGTTTGTGAAGATATTTATAAGGCATTTACTTTCCGAGAGTCAACAGGCAGATTTTCTGTTCCTCTACCGTTTCGACAACCCAATCCTGTCTTTTGCAATACTTATTCTCAAGCATATCGTCGTTTTTGCATGTTAGAGAATCGTTTTAAGAAAATTCCGGATCTCAAATAAAAATATGTTGAGTTTATGAATGAATATAAAATATTACTTCCCAACATATGGTCCCGGTTCCTAAATCCGATTTTAAATCGCCTACCTCGTATTATTTTTGCTCATCACGCAGTTTTCAAAAAACAAATTGTTAATTCGTCTCTTGTTTCCAAAATTCGTGTTGTCTTCGACGCCAGTCTACGTGACGTTCGAGGTGTGTCTCTCAATGATACTTTATATACAGGTCCTAAGCTTCAAAAGGACATCTCTTCGCTTTTACTTAATTTTCGATATTTTCGTTACTGCTTCACGTGCGATATAAAGCAAATGTATCGACAAATTAACGTAAACAAAGAATTTTGGAATTATCAAAGAATTCTCTGGAGGTCGGATTCTTCTAAACCTCTCCAAGAGTACTTTTTACGTACTGTTACGTACGGTGTTTCTTCTTCACCTTATCCCGCATTAAAAACCTTACAAGAGTTAGCTGAGTCGGCAGAGTCTCGTTTCCCTAATGCTTCACAAGCTTTAACGCGACATTTTTATATTGACGACGGTCTATTAGGATGTGATTCTTTGTCATCTACCCGCTCTCTACAGTCAGAACTCATTTAACTTTTAAAGCTCGGTGGTTTTGAGCTAGGCAAATGGGCCAGCAACCATCCCAGTCTACTCCAAGATTTTGGCTCCGATATTCTGATATCTTGTTCGTTTGACAAAGAGGAACCTTCCGTTATTAAGGTGCTAGGCCTGAAATGGGACCCGTCGACTGACGTCTTTTCTTATTCTTACTGTCCCCTTGACAAAACTTGTACAAAGCGGGCGATTCTTTCGGAAATCAGTCGTATTTTTGATCCTCTTGGTTTCATCTCCCCATGTCTTTTAAGGGCCAAACGTCTGCTACAACAGTTGTGGCAATCCAATGTATGTTGGGATGATGAACCACCTGAACAAATACAACAGGTATGGCATCAGTTTAAAACCGAGTTACCTGACCTTGCAAACATTCAAATCCCTAGACACTTCGGCTTTAATAAGTCTTCTAAAGTTGAGATTCATGGATTCTGCGATGCTTCAGAGTTAGGATACGCCAGCATTGTATATTTCCGATTTTGTACTTCTGATAAATTTAAAACTGTACTTGTGTGTGCTAAATGTCGAGTTTCTCCTCTGAAGACACAATCTATTGCAAGATTTTAACTGTTGGCAGCTGTATTGCTGGCGGATCTAGTCGCCTTCATTCAAGAGTCGTTTAAGCATATCTTTTCTTTTTCCGATATTCATGTTTGGTCGGATTCCACGATTACTCTTACTTGGGTTAATTCTTCTCCGCATAAATGGAAAACCTTTATTGCCAATTGGGTAAGACACATACAAGAACTTATACCATGTTCTTTTTGGCATTATGTGCCATCTAATCAAAACCCTGCTGATTGTGCTAGTCGTGGTTTGACACCGGCACAACTACTACAATTTTCACTCTGGTGGCGCGGTCCTGATTTTCTTTCGAAGTCAAGGGAGTGTTGGCCCTCTCAAGTTAATTTTCACTCCTCCCACTCCACGGAAATGTTAAAAGAAAAATTGCCCACTGTATTATCGTTGATACCGGTCATTTCGGATAATATCATCTCTACTTTACTTTCAAAATTTTCATCCCTGATAAAAATTCAGAAAGTCATGGTTTACGTCTTAAAATTCGTGGCTAAACTTCAAAGAAAAAACAATGCTGCCTCTTCAGATTCCCTAAACAATCATTTAGAGATGGAATCTGCGTTACGATACATTATTAAGCACGTACAAGCTGAGGTTTTTTCGGATATTTTCCTCAAAATTCAACAACATTCGCTCTTACCCAAACCTTTTTGTAAACTCGCACCCTTTATTGATGAATATGGTCTTTTGAGAGTAGGAGGTCGATTACAAAAGTCTCGGTTGTCTTTTGATGTAAAACATCCATTGCTATTACCCAAAACTCATCGTCTCACCGATTTAATCATCGAATGGACTCATCAAACGCATCTGCAGCTAGGTTTAAAGGCTATGCATTATTTATTGCTTCAGCGTTTTTGGATTCTGTCTCCGAAAAGTGCCATTCATCGCTGTTTGTCAAAGTGCATTCGTTGTTTTAGATGCCGACCCAAATCTTACAACCCCTTTATGGCAAACCTGCCAACTGTCCGAGTTACTCCGTTACGTGCTTTCCTGTCTGTTTGCGTGGATTTTGCAGGACCATTCTCGTTATTAATGTCCAAGCATAGAGGTGCAAAAACATACAAAGGATATGTTTGTGTATTCGTGTGTACGAGTACAAAGGCCATTCATCTGGAAGTAACTTCAAATCTTAGTTCTGAGTCCTTTTTGGCTGCCTTTCGTAGATTTGTATCTCGACGCGGTAAGTGCCTAACCATTAGGAGTGATCAAGGTACCAATTTTAAGGGAGCCAGCAACGAAATCATTAAACTAGCTCAATCTGCTGCTGAGACTCTTTCTATTACCTGGAATTTTAATCCACCCGGTGCCCCTCATTTTAATGGGTTAGCCGAGGCTGGGGTCAAATCATTCAAGAACCATATGTATCGTGTTTTGGGTACACAAATTTTGACTTATGAAGAGTTCTATACTCTTATGACTCAAATCGAGGCAGTTCTTAACTCTCGTCCTCTGTGTGCAGCAAGCTCTGACCCTAATGACTTGCAGGCACTGACTCCTGGTCATTTTTTAATTTTTAAACCCTTAGTGGATTCAATTCCCGATCCAGATCTAAGCGCTTATAAAGATTAACTGTCTGAATCGTTGGCAGTTAATCCAAAGGATAAGGGGGGACTCTTGGAAAAGATGGTCTAAAGAGTATATTCATTCTCTTCAAGAGCGATCTAAATGGCATAGTCCAACCCCATCTCTCATTAAAGGTTCTCTAGTCCTCATAAAAAATGAACAACAGCCTCCTCTTCGCTAGCAATTGGCCAGAATCATTGAGTTGCATTACGGCACCGACGGTATTATACGCGTTGTTAGTCTGAGGACAGCTTCAGATGGTATCCTACACCGTCCGGTGGTCAAGATCTGTCCACTACCTATTTGTTAACAACTATATTTTTCTTCTTTTCTATTATTATTACATTAATAGTTCAGTGTTTGTTTTTTATCCTTACCATTGTAGTTGTTTTTAAAAACATTCGTTTTGGGGCGGAGAATGTTTGGAAAAGTGTCAAGACTCATTTAAATATTTTATTTTTAATATTCAGAATATGACCTTATTTAGTTTTAAATCTTTTATTTAATCATAGTATATTAGCTAAGTATAATATGGCTTTAGTTCATCCTTTAAATTCTCGAACTCAAATTGGCTGATTAATTATTGTCAAGTTCTGAGAATTCACTTGTCTGAAAACAACATGTTTTTGGGAAACATTTATCAACCCAAACACTTCAGAGTCCTTAAGGAAACGTACCCATTATTTGTGTAGAAAGTTTAAAATGCCACTTTAAGCTTAATTTACGGCTATTCACGCAGGTCCTAAGAACAGAAGAACCACCCCAATGGATTCGCGTGCATACATATTTTGTTTCGTATGATCGGCCACTCTACACCAACCTCTCGTCAAGAACACAAGCAAGCAAACCAGCATCGGGTGTGCATCCCATTTATACCCTTAGACCTTAGACTCCGAGCGAGGTCCAACCACAGACAAAAGGTAAGTGAATCTCATATAGAATTGACAATAAGATATTAAATCTGCCAATTGTTATTTGAATTGCATTTTATTTTACATTTATTTACGAACATTTGCTATTTTTCGCTAATTTACTTACAAACAAATTATTTTATTTTTTTTTTTCGTTATTATTATTTATCGAATATCATTTAACCAGCGACCTCATTAAGCTTTATACAAAACAGATGTATATGACCTCGGGCGACTTACATCGTCGTTCTCTGGGCATAAACATCTATTTAATACCCTAGGTACATAAATAACTATAAACGAATGAATTACCCTTACTACAAGGTTTTCGTAGCACCAATAAAGTTAACTCAGCGTTAAATTTAATTTTATTGTAACAATTTTATCTTTTTGAACTATTTATAATAAATTAAAAGTACATTACGTGATAAAAATTAAAAAAACAATAGGAACATTTTTAGATTTATATGTTTTCGCTTTTAACAATATTATGATACGTTAAGTAACACAGCAGGAGGGGTGCGCAATAATTTGACCTTAGGACTTTCTAGAAATTCCTAGATCCTTTTAATAAAAATTTAAATACCTACAAACTTTAAAAAAGAAGAATTAATTCATAATCTGAAATTTTCAAAATTTTTTTGACTATTTTCTTATGACTAACGAAATCTTTGATTTATATCAATATAGGATCAACACATTTCAACAGTTTTGTTCGTGTTTTGTAATCTGAGATTAGCAATATTTTAAATACTATAATTTTTTATAATCATTACTGTCATTATCCAGTGTTCTTCTTCCAACATTAAAAATAGACCTTCCCTAATTTCTTCCGCGCGATCTTGCGCTTCCTAAATCTAATTCACAGCGATTATTTTGATTTTTTAATCATCTAGGTGATCTATTTCTGCTTCTTCTGTCTGTTCGTGGTTTCCACACTGTAATTTTTTGGGTCCACCGCCCGTCATTCATTTAGGTCTCATGGCCCGCCCAATTCCACTTGAGTCATGTTATTCACTCTATGACATCTGTGACGCCTGCCCTCTTTATTTTGTTGATTCTAGCCAACAAGGCGGTTACAGGATTATATTCTAGGCAAGACAAAAATCATGACCAATTTGGTACCCAACCAGAACATCAGTATTGGTGGGAAAGAAATAGAACTCGTAGATAGATATAAATACCTGGGACATGAAATTATGATTGGCAGGGATAACCAGACTCATGAACTGAAGAGAAGAATCGGCCTTGGGTGGGCAGCATTTGGAAAACTGAGAGAAACTTTTAAAAGTGAGCTGCCCACATGCCTAAAGAAAAAGGTATTTGATCAGTGCGTCCTCCCAGTCTTGACGTATGGAGCAGAAACACTTACCTTAACAAAAGCAGCAGCTACCAAACTGAGAGTCACGCAGAGAAGAATGGAGCGGTCCATGTTAGAAATAACTCTGCGAGACTAACCGGAGTGACTGACATCATCGAGAAGATAGCCAGACTAAAATGGAGATGAGCAGGACACATAGCCAGAATGACAGATGGGCGATGGACAAAGTGGTTATTGGAATGGAGGCCAAGGGAAGACAAGAGAAGCGTCGGTCGACCACCTACAAGATGGACTGACGATTTAAGAAGACTCAATAAAAACTGGATGAGAGCGGCGCAAGATAGACGGGGTTGGAAACATGAGGAAGAGGCCTATGTTCAGCAGTGTACTCTTGAGGCTGGATTATTCTAGGCAAGTAACAACCGTTCCATTTTTCTTTGGGCTACTCTGAGTTTGGTTGCTGTGGCTTGGGTTAAGAAAAGTGTTTCGGCGCCATAAGTCATGCCTAGTAGTACATATTGATCGAACTGTCTTCTTTTTCAAATAATTCGGATTCTTCTTTGTAGTTTACAAGTTTGTTTATCCCTGGTAATTTAGATGTTATGACCTAAGTATTTCTATTTAAAAACTAATGCTATTTCGCTGCATTGACAAAATATTTCAGATTACCAATATATTAGGAATTAAAGTTACCATTGATGCAATCAAGAACCCAAAATTAATTCCTCGGTGCAAAAAATGCCAAGGTTATGGAAACACAAGGCACTATTGTGCTAAGCCACGTAGATGTGTCAAATGTGTCGGTAAACACCCCACAAGCGAATGTACAAAACCCTCAAACCAGAAGCATAAATACATTCACTGCGGAGAGCCTCACCCTACTTACCATGCATAGTGGCGAAGGAACTTCAAAAAATTAAAATGAATCACTCAGAAAAGTCAAGTCCTACCCAATGTGTCCAGAGAGAACAAACTAAATGAAATACAGATAATAAATTCGAGAGAAATTAGAATGATCTGATTTTCTCTTCGAGGCGAACCTCTCAATCTGATTGATTCTCTCGAAATAACACACAAAAAAACTTTGACCTCGCAATTGACATTCTTGAAAAGAAATATGGCAATAATCTCGCAATAACCAATTTGCCCATTATTTCTACAATAGATCTCCCAATACTATCAAGAAACAATTATTATACGTTAAATGAGTTCTTGAATGAATTAAAAAGATACATTGACTTCTTCAAAGTTCCAGAAGAATCCTGCGATTATTTCCTAATTAATTTAAGAATACGACAACTTGATTTTTCCACCAAATGACCCTACGTAGAAAGAAGAGATCGAAATAAATTGTACTCCCTCAATGGTTGAAATATTTGAAATCTTAAATGAAGGCTGCAACATTCTTGCCGACTTGAGAAATATCCCTAAATCAAAAAGGGACAAATCAAATATTAAGTCAAATACCACCTATCTCAATTCGAATATCTCTGCCCTTGTCTCATCTCGCAATTGTATGAAATGCAACTACTTTAATAACTTAGCTCATAAAATGTGTTCATGCAGAGAATGTTCTGCTCTCGCTCACGCTGAAAAATACAATTTTTTGAGATGAAGTCACATGTTCCAATTGTTTGGATACAAGACACAACCATGCTAATTGTCCCTCTCAAGGCTGTTCGATATGCCCCAGAAAGCATCACACTCTGCTGCATTAAAATTCTTTTACAGAAAATACGAAGCACTCCCGCGCTACTCACACTTCTCATCCAGATAATTATCGCTCATCCAACTCTAGCCATTTTAAACAATCCTCTTAACAAAATAATAACAGAAGTAAACTTTATAATTCTTATCGCCTATCTAATAATGCAACCGCTCGTTCACAAACAGCAAATTCTCCCGGTCCTTCATACCAGCATAGAAACACTCTAATCGCTAATGGTTCACCTAAATAAGGCAAATAATCATTAACCATCTATTCTAAAAACCCATCTGGAAGATGGTCACTCTTATGTCGCTCTAATCGCTACAAACGAATTATATACTCATCCTTCAACTCTTTGAGCCACTGTTCTTTTAAAGTCATTTTAATAGACAAGGCAGGCAATCCTATTACAACTCAAACTGCCGATTCTGGAAGCCAAACTTACTTCATTACCCAAAATCTCTTTAGTAAACTATACGCTGAAATTTCTCGCAATAATTTTTACTTCGCAATCAAAAGTGAAAATTGTGAATTCGTCCCAAGGATAATCTCTACGCTCTTACAATTAGACATCAATTACGATGGACACAATATACCCAAAAATCTCAATCTAGCTGACAATATTTTTATCAAAAATTAAATATCGAAACGTTGATAAGGGCTGATTATTATTATAAATTTCTTCAACCAGGTCTTATAAAATTAGGTCACAATCTCCCCACAACCTTTAGTACAATCTTAGGATGGGTAACAGCTGGCAATCTTCCAAGCAATATCTACTGCAAAGAAAACAGTTCGCTGTTTGCTCGAACTTAAAACGCCCACTTTACCAAATCAAATTCTAATTCTGGCTATCTACCTGATACTCGATCATTACATAGTTGCAATTTTAGTAAACCTTTTACTTCTCTAAGAGGGTTTTCAGACGAGGATACTGTATGCGAGATACTGTATGCGAGATACAGAATTTTCGATGGCGGCTGTATCGGATTCACGGGCATGCTCGTCAGTATGAAAATAGTAGCAGTGCAGTGCGGTTATATTTTTGGATTATGGATGTAGAAGAGTGTGTTATGCTGTGGTACATATTAAATAAGAAGAAACTGAAAAGACGACGTAATTTGTGGGTTCATTCTATTGTAGAAGGAGAAACCAAGGGAACGTATAGTTTGCTGTATCAAGATTTATTGCAAGATCCATCGAAGTTTTTTAATTATTTTCGAATGTCTGTGAAGTCGTTTGAAGAACTTCATAAAATTTTGGAAATTCAATTGAGTAAAAAAGACACAACTATGCGTAGACTTATTTCATCAAAAGAACGGCTTTTTATGACTTTTTAAAGTTAAAGTCTATGACTTAAATTTAAAATAAATATGTGTACTTATCTCCAATTTGTAAATTGTTTACCTCGCCCTAAATAAAAAATGACCGTATTCCTTTCACAATAATGTAGTTTGATATTCGTTAAATAATCAAAATTCCAATTAGCAAACTTTTAAAATTAAACTGTATACGTATGAAACAAAATATTAAACTATTCTACTATGTATTTATAATAAAAACATGTTTATTTCTTACCATATTCATTTTGCTGTACTGCAGTCATGGCCTCAAAATTGTCGCTTAGAATTTTCGACCCAGCACTGCTGCTTTTTATTTCTATTGCAGTAATCTGGCGATGCTGTATCCCATAGACAGGGATTTGATTATACCAAACAAATAAATTTGTCATTATCAAATACAGCACGCTCCATTATTTAACTATATTCAGAAAACACCTTCTTTCTTTCGTTGCTCATTCACAATTATTCGACAGAAAATCGCGCGTCTATGGAATGTGGTGCAAAAGTATTCGTGTCTGAAAGCGTTCATTTAACGTAATGTTTCTTCTGTATCTGGGATACGCATTCAGTCGTCGGCGACAGGAAGGTCCGAGATACTGAATTCGGTATCTCGCATACTGTATCTCTCGCGCGTCTCGTGTGAAAAGCTCCATTTGAGTCTATGTAATATCTGCGTCTCGGATACGCGTATCTCGGATACAGTATCCTCGTCTGAAAGGGGGCTAAAGGTCGACACAAACCTTTCAAAAAAAATTAGCAATCTCTATGTCTCGAAAAACTACTTTTATTTTATTGATCTCCACGAGCTGAACCTACGACAAATATATTCATTTCACTTTCAACTCGTTTTGTTCACAGATACCACATCGTCAGCAACAAATCTTAAAAGCAAAACATAACTTTCGCCCTTTTTTATGCGCTCAGATGTTCTGTAATTGGCATTCGGATTTGATTATTTCGTCTCAACAAATACAGGACCGGAATTCGAATTTATCTTAAAACCATTTTTCTCTCTAAATAAAGTACATTTAATCGCTTATTTATGGCTTTAACGCTAATAAGATTCCCGATTCTTATATGTGATAAGAATCTTCATTTATTGACTTGTCTCTTTTATTTTACTATTTTTATTCTAAAAATAGTTAGCGCTCAACTGGTCGATTTTATATTTACTAAATATTCTATGTATTATAATCTAAATTCTAATTTTCATTCTCCCTTTATATTCTATTTCCTTTACTCAGACTCCAATATGTTCTATGCCGTGAAACATAAAATTTCTATGCCACACTTCAGTTGATAAAGTATATCTGTCAGTTGGCATTTATTTTTTAAAATGTCTTTTGATTATTTAAGCTGGATTTTTAGTTGAAAATTCATCTATATTAATAATTTTTTTCTGGAGTAAGTACATTTTTAGTTGATCAATTTTTTTTATATCAGACTTTTATAATTTCATATTTGAATTTTTATACATCGACGGTGTCACGAGAGAAAGGCATAAGCGCCATTGACAGTTTTTTTCAGGAGACACAAAAAACGTTTAATATCGCATAATATTTCTTTTTTTACATTTTTTTGGCATTTTATTATTATCGAACTGAGGCATTCTGACTTACCATATGTTATTTATAAAACAATTATTATAAACATGAGATATTTAACATTTTGGTGCTTACGCCTTTAATGTTAGGTTCTGTGGTGTTTAAGCCTTTTTGAAAGGCGGTTACCATATTTCGAAAAAAGTATTTTGATAAAAAAATGTCGCTTAGGAACTTGTATGCCTTTTAATTTTACGGAATTATAACAAAAATGGGGAATAAATCTTTTCATTTTAAAGCATAACAATTAAGTAAAAATAATACAAATTAAACAATACACAATAATATATTTATGAGTTTCTTAGAGTTATATTGGTGTAAAAAAATACAAAAATAAAAGTTAATATAATTATAACGTTATATTAAGTAAAAAACAACAAAAACTATTAAAACGTACCATTTTTTCTACATTGATAACTAAGTTGTATTATAAAACTAATAGAAATAAAATACAAATCAAAATTTGATAACAGAAAATAACATTTATCAATAACAAAACAAACTAATAGAAACGAAGAACCGATATAACAGAAAATTGACCCAGTTGATGAGCTAGAACGTAGTAAGCTAGAACTAATGCTGTCAATTTCAGTCTCATTTTTAAAAAATACTGTCAAGGATGATGAATCCGATTCGGAGTTTAAAGAATCATTTTGTTGTATAAAATCATTACAACCTATCTTATCATCAACTAATGAACTAAATACTATTGCGGCATTATTACTACTATGATCAGTATCATCACTATCTGAGTAAGGTACAAGCTTTTTATCACAGGTTAATAAATCAGTCTTTTCTTCGGCAGTTTCATCAATATTCGAAAATAAACGGCTGTCAATATTCAAATTTAGACTTGAGGAAAACTGAAATCCACAATGGCATCATCATCTAGAACAGAACTAGGCATTTGGAGTTCTTGTTCATGGTGTTTTAGTACAGGCTCTAAAAGAATATCATGCTTTAGCGCTTCATTGAGGACCTCATTTTCAGTGGAAAATGAACCATGGTTTTTATTATTTCCGCTGGATTCCTGCACATTGCTTTTCTGATCTTCCCAAATGGATTGCAATGCAAGATTCATTATTTTGTGCTCCCGAGAAACCGTTAAAAAAAAGAAGTAAGCGCCATTCAAATGTTAGTATTTTAAAATAATATTACTACCAAAATATAACTTTAAAATTAAAAAAAAAGAAAACTATACAACAAAGTCTATATATATTTTATTTAGGTTCAAACCTTATTTAAGTCGGTTAAGTAGTAACTTTTCTATGGCAAATCTAAGTCATAGTGTATTTTAAATGGCCAAATGGCGGTTAGATAAACGAAAAAATTTTTTCTGAAAAGGCCTAACCGACAGTCGGTAAAATTGTACATTCTTATGGTATATTATGATTTCTCAAGATAAATAATCTAAATAAACGCTTAACAAAACATTAAATATTAATAATATTTCAAATTATTGTTTACCTTATTGATATAACCACGTTTTCAGACCCAAGACGTAAGCACCACCTTCCACTACGGATCTGGTCGCTTACTGATTTCGGTGTCTCTTTTAAGATCTTTTAAGAAACTCGTTTGGCGGTTAGAAAATTCAAAGCTTGTTTTAGTCGAGTTGGAATTTTTTACAGCTGCGTCATTTTAATAGTCGATAGGACGTAAAATGTATTTTATTTTGATACCAAAACATAAATTTATAAATTTTGGCGCTTATGCCTTTTTGTCGTGACGCCATCGACATATCTAGTCTCCAACGCATGTGATTCTTTTCAAATCATATGTAGTTAGTACCTACCTTTAATATAATTTAACTAATTGATTTAATAATTAATATATTTATTTTATCCTTTTTAATTTGCTATTTTCTAATTAATATCGTAATTATTTTCAATCTTCATATGACAAGAAAATATTTTAAAACATATGCAGTCGCTAACTCAAAATTTATAATTTAGTTTTGCTTTGGCGTGAATACATTTTTCCTGTTCCCTCTTGTTGGGTAGAACTTTTTAAAAACCTCATGGTTCACTATACAGATAGATGACAACTGCAGCAGCAGTTAGCATTATGTAGATGTAGAACTTAATAGCTGCTTAGATCCCGGCATCTTCACCAACCTGGAAGCTACTCATCAGCAAGAGGTTCTATGTAGCCAGTATCAGAAGCCATCAGCAAGTCAACCACTTGAAGCCATTAGTATTATTTAAAAAACTGTAAAGTTGTAGGCAAGATTAGCTTTAATTTTAATTTAATATTAAAATTTCAATTTTATATTTTTTTATGTATAGTAAATATGATTAGTTACTATCTTGGTTTACTTGATGTGGTGGGATTTATACCTTTTCTTCGATGATGATCTTTAGTCTTTTCATTAGAATTTCTTCATATAATTTTAAAATTACAGGCAATTATGAAATAGGCATGTAGGATGGAACCTCATTTGGCGGCTTCTTTTAGATATAATAACTACTATTTTTTTTAGTTTGCTTAGAGCTTTATATTCATAAATTGGTTTTTTCTACCTTTCCAAGCTTTTCTTCGTATATAGGTCGTTTTCCATGTTTTTGGTGATTCCTGTCCAAAAGCTCTTTTTATGCTAGTTATTTTGGAGCCAATGTTATTAATTGTAATTTTGTACATGTGATAGGCCATATTTGTTGTATTACAGTATTGTAGGTATACGTTTTTTGTTGGCTTGCCTCTGATTTCCGTGTTTTCTTTTTATAACTTTTTTTTTAGTTTATATTATGTTAAATTGCATTTTTGTCCATATCTGGTTTACCAATTCTCTCCTTTTTCCTGGGTCTGTCTCTAATATTCTTCTTGGAAAAATATCAAAATGATGGAAGATAAGCAACTAGGGTATATATATATATATGTATATATATATAAACTGGGAAAAACCGGTACTGTCAATTATCGATAAATAAATATGTTTGGCTTATTGATAATATATTTAAATATTTTGTGAGTTGCTCAGATAAGGATGTAGCTCTAATACGAGCCCCTTCCCATATCAGTTGGTCAAACATTAGATTGATAAGAAAATTAAATTTTAGAAAATAAAAGCGCAACGTAAATTTTAGAAGATGTAATGCATCGAACAACATTTTGGAATGGAAAATATTTTATAATGTAATGAAAACTATAAATTAAACAGTATATTAATAAATTAAAAAAAAACGCATAGAATCTGTCATTTAATACTAATAAAAAAAAATGTAAAAGTTTACCACTGAGTTACATCCCCTTTATTTTTAATGAGATCGACAATTCTTCGAGGCATAGTTTTTACCAAGTTCTGACAAAACTCTAATGTTAACAAGTCCCATATTTCTTGCAATTTTTCTTTTAATTCGTTGACGGAACTGGCAGGATGTTTTCTCAAAGCTTTTTCATTTCGCGCCACAAAGTCCCTATAGGGAACAAGTCGGGATTGTTAGAAACCCATTCCCGAAGTGGTATGCCATTGTCTTTAATTCATGTTAAACTCTTTTCTGAGGTATGACAACCTGCCATCCTAACGAAAGACAAAATCTTCCGCTGATGTTAAACGGTGTTCCATAATCGGTAAAAGACATTCTTCTAATATATTCAAATATTTGTCCGGGTTTACAATTCCATCGATAAAATGTAACTTTCCCACACCTTTAGACGGCATGCTGCCCCATGGACTCTTTACGTACCAAATCCTAATTTGTGGGCCTCTCGGTGACATGTTTATCTAGTAACATATATGTTCCAATAACGTCACTCCATAAAACGCTTAACTCCATATAATTTTTTAGTCTATTTTTTACTATAATGCCTCTTAATGCCCTTCGATCTGCTTCGGTTATTTGACTTTTTCCTACATTTCTAGGTTTTGTGACGACCGAACCTTTTCTATCTTCTGACTATATTTCTTACATTATAGCGTGACAATTCCAACAGATTCGCGATTTCCGAATTAGATTTTCTAGAAGTAAAAATCTAATAATGATTGAACAAATGTTCTCATCGATCTTTACCTCGACCCATTGTACAATCCACAAACGGCAAAAAGCTTTAAAATACTACAAAATACATTTACTGACAATATTATTGATGTCATTTTCCATAGTTGCCTTTGGATTTAATATGTTGTTATATAAGTGAATGCCGCATGTCCATAGACATTCCCTCAAATTGTTTTTCGTTTCTTGCAGAATTCTAAGAACATTTTCCTGTCCTACTCAATATTTCGAATATTCTTCTTTTAAATCTGGCAGATATATTTAGGGCATGCTTTTCCTATATTATTACTTAAATATTTTTTTATTGCTCATCTTCTTTTTGTACTTTGCGTACCATATTAGAGTTATCCGACTTGGCGATCATCACTACAAATGCTTCTCAATCTTCTGCTACATGGAATAATTGTCCTGCATTTTATATCTCAGTCTATTTACGAATTTTTTTAACAAAGAAACCTAAAAATATTCTGTATCGATTTTCTATCACTATATACGTCGCAGATAAGACATTTTCCGGTGTTTAACAGTTTTTAGCTATTCTCTATCTTTGTTGACCCTCCTTCGTACTTCCCCATTAATGTGTCTTGCTGTTCAAGGTATCTTCCGCATCCATCTATGAATCCATATTTCCAATGCTTCAATTCTTAATGCTCATAGATACCTGCAAGACATTAGGTTTACTCAGAAATCATGTAAACAATGTTAGTAAAACTAACAAATTACTAAAGTCTCTCCACTAAACAATCGTTTACTGTATTTCTAAACTAATTTTTGAGCTACTGATTAAAAAAAAACTATTAAATTATTATGTTGATAAGAGCAGTAACAATAGACTATTATTACTGGTGCCAAACTATAAATGCAAACCCTTGCAACAATGTTTATTCATCTCTGAATATACACATAACTATGTCTTATAAAATCATCGTCGTGAGCATTTTACTAGCAATATTTCTAGTGCAGGACACTAATGGTTTCTATAGAAGAGAACGTTCACAAAAATTGGACTGCTACTGCATCCAGCATTGGAAATGTCATACACAGATCAATGTTTCGTAAGTATATTATATATCAAAAATAAGGGCATATATATGGGCAGGAAAGTGAAACTCTTTCACTTCTTTTATCAAGCTTTCGCCAAATTTATTTGCTTCTTCAGGATATGCTAAAATATGGTATCAGTAAGTACAATGAAATTAGAATTAAATAACTATTATTATTAAATAACTAATTATAAATATAATTTTAATAAGTTAAGTTTTAATGTTTTGTCAATTTAAAAATTTAATGGATTAACCTCATGTTGTAAGTTTTTATACTAGTTTAATACAATGTTATTTAATTCTAATATCATTGTATTTACTGATACCATATTTTAGCATATCCTGAAGAAGCAAATAAATTTTGCGAAAGCTTGATAAAAGAACAAAGAGTTTCACTTTCCTGCCCTATTAATGACTGCAACCTCAAAATAAAACTTTATTTTACATAACGTGTCATTCAATAATACCTAACTACTGTGTATATATATATATATATATATATTATATATATATATATATATATATATATATATATATATATATATATATATATATATATATATATATATATATATATATATATATATATATATATATATATATATATATATTATATATATATATATTATATATATATATATATATATATATATATATATATATATATATATATATATTGAAATGATAAAGCAAAACCTAGGATATAAGGTTTTAATCAACACAAATTGTACATATAATGTTAACAAAAACAATAGAAATTAATATGGCAGTGACAGTAACTTCTTTCAAACACTGAGAGCATAAAGTTGCCTACAATATTGGAAGTCTACAGCCAAAGCAATACTAAGGAGGTTAATATCACATCATTCTCCCACACTATAGTCTTCCAAATACCGTGGTAAATGACGAATTCTTTCAGATCTTCTAGGTAGTGCTGAAGAGGAGGCGATAAGCTCTGTTCAGAATTCATTGGGGGTTCTTGAAGAAGTAATGAATCCGGTGGAGGGGGAGATGTAGATGTATCTGGCAGGGGCTGCACGTTTTGCGTGGTTGTATTGGATGAGGAATCATTAATACTTGAATGTAACTCATGTGGGTCTTCTACGAACACTGATTCTTGACCTGATATATCTAGTATTTCTAGTACTTGTTCTTCCGATCGAACCTTTCCATCAAGACAGGCCCAGATTTTGCTAGCCATGACGGTATTGTATTCCCATTTGGAGATCGACGTGTGTGCACGAACATCCTTTCATGATGCGTACAGTTAGTTGCGGTACACAACAGTGAACGAATGGAATGCAGCACGACAGGTAGGTATTGTTCCCAATTCTCAATAGGTGCTTCATGTGATTCACAGGCCAGTTGAATAGCTTTCCAGGCAGTAGAATTCAACTTCTCCACTTGACCATTTCCTTGAGGATTATAAGCAGTAGTTCTACTTGTTGCGATTCCTCTGGAGTTGAGAAACTCTTTGACTTCAGCTGACAGAAATTGAGTCCCCCTAACCGAATGAATGTATGCATTCCAAACATCATGGATAAGTTATTTCAATTCTTGATTATTGTTTTGGCACTAATGTCACTGCATGGGAAAGCAAATGGGAATCTGATATACTCATCTTTTACCGTAAGAATATAATGATTATTGGTATTCGAAGGCACTGGTCCTTTAAAGTCAATACTAAGGCGTTCGAAGGGAGATGTGGCTTTTATAAGCTTTGGAAAAAGCCCCTCATTCTTAAAGTATCTCGGCTTAATTTTAGCACAATCCCCACAGTCACTAGTCATAGTCTTGACTTCATTGAGAGAGAATGGCAAATTCTTTAATTTTATCCAATGAAACATACGTGTTACCCCTGGATGACAAAGTGCAGTGTGAAGTGACTTGAGTTTTGATGCACCTGCCGCTGTGGTAGTAGCACAAGAGCATATGCGCGATAAAGCATCCGCTGCTTGGTTGTCTTTTCCTGGTCGATACACAATGTCATATTTATAAGGTGCCAATTCAAGTCGCCATCTTTGTATTTTCTCATTTTTAATCTTGCTGGAATGCTTCGTGTTGAACATAAATGTTACAGACTTTTGATCAGTAATGATTGTGAAAGGCTTTCCTATAAGAAAATGGCGCCACTTCTTTAGAGATTCAACAATAGCATATGCTTCTTTCTCCACAGCAGAATGGTTCAGCTCACTAGAGTTAAGTGATCTTGAAAAGAAAGCAACGGGTCTGGAATCCTGACTCAAGGTAGCAGCAATTTAGTGTTGTGAAGCATCAGTTTCAACAACAAATGGCATATTTTCGTTGATAGCGTGAACAGATGACTTTGCAACTATAGATTTCAGATTTTCAAAACAAGATAAAGCATCTTCGTTCAATGGAAAATTGTTGACATGAGCTAATGTGTGGACCCTTTCGGAAAATTTGGGAATCCATTTTGAATAATGGGCAAACATACCTAATACCCCTCTGAGAGATGAAGTGTCATTCGGAGGAGGCATTTTTAATAAGGGTTGTAGTCTGCTAGCATCGGGCTTTATGACATGGTTTGGTCCTATAGTATAACCAAGTAAGTTTATTACTGTTTGATTAAATTTGCTCTTGGTTTTGTTTAGTGTCAAGCCATATTTGTCTGTAGCCTTCAGAAAGTTCTCAAGATTTTTGTCATGTTCTACCTTCGTCTTACCACAAACAGTTATCTCATCAAGATAGGCATATGTCCCTTCAAGGTTTTCTGTGCGTATGAGCCAGTCGATTGGTCTTTGGAAACTGGATACACCATTGGTAACACCAAACGGAATGCGACAAAATTGGTACAGTTTCCCAGCGGTTTCAAAAGTTGTGTACATCTTTTCATGTGGAAGTATTGGAACCTGATGGTATGCACTTTGGAAATCTATTGCACTAAAGACAGTGAATTGTGATACATTGGAAACCATTTCCTCGATATTTGGCAGTGGATAGGCATCAAGTTAAGTGAACCGATTAATTGTATGAGAATAATCAATGACAAGCCGCTTCTTGTGAGTTTCGTTTTTGGTGATAAGCACTTGCGCTCTCCAAGGGGACTGACTTTCTTCAATAATGCCATCATTTACAAGCTTCTTTACATCATTTTTAATAAAAATCTGATCTTCAGCACTATTCCTGCTCGATTTTACTGCGATAGGTTTACAATTTGAAGTCAGGTTACAAAATAAAGGAACTGCAGGTACTGAGACTTCAATTACACTACATACCTTGAATACTTCTTTAGGTCCTCCAAATTCAAACTCTAGACTTGAGTGGTTAAATAGAACATCATGACCAATTATAATATCAGCACAGAGATTTTTAACTATAAGTAAATTAATGTTGTCGTAGGAGTGGTCACCAATTTTAATATTTTGAGTAGTCACACCTTTAACTTCAGAGGTGTGTGATAATGAGGCCATAGAAACTGTCTGAATACAAGGCTTCCTAGGGAGTTTGCACATGTTAGCAAAGTCTTCATTAATAAAACTGACAGAGCTACCAGTATCTATAAGGGCATCAGCACGAAGACTTTTTATAGATGCAGGCACTATAGCTTTTTTCAATGAAGCAGGATTAGCAGCAATAATGCAGGCTATGCAGTTTTCATAGCCTTTAAATACGTTGGCAGATGCACTAGTGCTCTTGGAGCAGCAAACCTTTGCAAAGTGTCCCTTTTTATTACAGGATTTGCAAATGGATTCTCTCTGGAGCAGGACAGTTCTTCCTTGAATGTATTGGCCCACCACAGAAAAAACGTTTGTGTCCTGACCTAGAAGAGTTAGTAGAGTTGGTAGCAGCTCACAGTGACACATTCAGAATTTGTTGGAGAGCTCTGTAACTCAAATTGATAGTTACCAGAGAGCGCACTACGTGTCGAATGTTGATTTGAATAAACCTGAGAGTTGAGTTCTGCCATTTCCATTGAAATAGCTATATTGTAAGTTTCTTCTAAAGTTAGTGTTAAACTCTCTAACAGTCTCGATTGTATCTTTGTGGATGTCATTCCAGCGATAAAAGCTCCACGGATTGTATCCTTTTTATTAGTATCAGCATCTACAGCAGTAAAATTGCAGTCTTTTGCTAACTGTTTTAAAGATTGCATATAAGAATCGATAGACTCATCTGTCTGTTGTCTTCTAGTGGTTAATATGTGACAAGCATGAATAGTATTGTTTGGTTTGATGTATATTTTGTCAAGAGTTTAAATGGATTCGTTGTAAGTGTTACAATCACTTATATATGTATATACTCGTGGCGAAATATGATTTATTAACAGTTGTAGCTTAGTATCATTAATATCTAGGGGTGGTACAGCAGCACTATCAGCAGAAACAGCGGAAGTGACAATATGGGCAGCTAAAAAGTTCATAAAAGTTCTTTTCCATTGGTCCCATTCCTTTGCTGTTGATTTCACAGATGGATCCCCGTCGAACCTCTCGGGATACTTCTCCATTTATGTTGATTAAATTGAAATGATAAAGCAAAACCTAGGATATAAGGTTTTAATCAACATAAATTGTAGGCAAAAATATAGACAAAAACATAAAAACAATAGAAATTAATATGGCAGTGACAGTGACTTCTTTCAAACACTGACAGCATAAAGTTGCCTACAATATTAGAAGTCTACAGCCAAAGCAATACTAAGGAGTTTAATATTACATCATATATATATATATATATATATATATATATATATATATATATATATATATATATTTAGAATAACCCAATTCACCTAGTCCGAAAATGCTTTCAGAAACCTTCTAGTAAGAAAAACGAAAACTGTATTTATCATCCAGTGTTGAATTGATTTTGTCAATTGCAAATTTCTAGTACCGGTTATATTATATATTATTGCATATTTCTTTTGTTTTTAACTTTTAAGCATTCGTTATACTATTATATTAAATTTTCAGGTATTCTAGTACTGAAAGGTGCTCTTACTATAAGTCAGTAGGGTACACCATTTTCTATAAAAATCGATTTGAAAATTTATCGTTTTTTGTGTTATGAAAGTTAAATTAATAGGTAGGTACCCTAATTAATTTTATAAATTATCTTTTGTTTCAATTAATACAGCACACAATTCCAAAAAAAAGTTTGGGAAAAGAAGCAAAAAATCAAATTGAAACAAAATTTTATTTAAAGGATTTTAAAAACAAAGTATTCACTACGGTAAAACGAAACTAACACAAAAGTACTAACATCAAAATTAGATAGTTACAAAAGATGCTCGATGTGATGACAATTAGTCTCTATGCATTAATTTGCCCTCTTGCTTAGAGAACGCCGAATTCTTGCAAAAAATCCTATTTCTTCATTGGTTAATTACTACTTAAATGGGAATAAGCCACAATTAAAGGTTAAAATACGTTTATTGACGTTTCAATTTCCACTTCGGAAATCCAAAGTGGAAATTGAAACGTCAATAAACGTATTTTAACCTTTAATTGTGGCTTATTCCCATTTAAATAGAGTAATTAATTTAAAATGCCACAAGAAAATAGCTTCAGAACAATATTAAGAAACCGTTATGGGCCCAGCGTTATTCAAAATTTTCGGAGATTGGAAATTCTATACAAGAAATCTTAATTGGTTGTTAGCATATTTTATTCTTAGCCAGAGTTGTGCACGATTTTGTATCGGAACTGAATAAATAAATGCTTTTATGTATCATCAAACACAATAATCGCAAGTATTAAAATCCAGCGACCTTGCTGGCCAAGCAACTGGACCGCCTCTTCCAATACAGTGGTCTTCGTAGTTATTATCAAGAAAGTCTCTTACAGTCCTGCTAAAGTGGACCAGACAGCCGTAATGTAGAAGTCTTAAGTTTTGACCAATTTTTAAAGGCATATCATCTTATGAATCAAGTAAAATATTATTAACAGAATGTAAGTAATCAGCACCATTTCAACGAGCATTCAATTCCACAAGCCCAAGTAAATAATCTTAAATTACTCCTATCCAGACTTTTATGCTAAACCTATTCTGATGCTTAAATTCTTAAAAAACGTGGAGATTCTCAGTAATATACGAATCATATTGGGCATTATTCATATTAAAAATTCCATTTTTGTGCATGTAGCATTGTCGAAAACAAAATGTACCTGAAAAAATTATCATTTTGATTTTGTAACTATCTAGCGAAATCTATTAAGCTATTAAAATAACACCTTCTTGTGCTGTTGTTACATAATCATGTCATTCTCTTTAATTATTTTTTGGGACTACTAAACCTGTTTTTCTTAATCGTTGATAACTAGATTTATCTTTAATTAAAGATAAATCCATTTGCTTACTATGTACATTGCTATGTACATCAGATGAATATTATAATAAACAGTGCGGCTTCAATTAATGCAGCTGTTCATCATCTCAAACATCAAAGGCATTGGTTGAAATAGCTTATAAACAATACCACGATCATCACAAACTATATGGAATTTTCAATTCCGTGGAGTCAATACAGTTTATGATTACCTAAATGAGCTTATACAAGTCATGGATATTTTAGAGAATGACAAAAGTATAAAATTAAATTCAAGAATTGAGCAAGCCGGTGCATATAAACTTAGATTACAGAATAAAGATTTCGTATTTTGGTTAACAGTTTTTCATAAATCATGCCACATGTAGAAATCATTTTTAGGCAACTGCAGATGATTTATTAACGCTATTAAATTTACACTTACAAGTAAACTTTCTTACTTTCAATTAAGAATTCAATTAAGAACCCTGAGATGAGAAAAATATATATATTTATTCATCTGGTATCTACATTAAAATTCATTAAATAAATTTTTTGTTTTAAATTGCTAATTAGATCATGAATAATTTGACTTTGTGTATGGAATTTTAAAATTAAGTTATCATAATAATATATATACATACAAATATATATAAATATATATATATATATTTATATATATATATATATATGCATACATATATATATATATATATATATATATATATATATATATATATATATATATGCATACATATATATATATATATATATATATATATATATATATATATATATATATATATATATTGTGACGATTGGGGTTTATAGAAAATAATTTATAAGTTATATACTACATAATATTAGATATAAAAAAGTATTTGATTATTTTAAGAAGTTATATACTAGAGAATTTAATAAAAATATATTTATGTGAGGGCATTTTTAATAAATTAGCATATAATAAGTGTAAAAAGTTGTATTTTAATGTTGTAAATATATTTAAGTGAGCCATGTGCATAGGCAACCAACTATACAGTAAATTGACAGATAGAAATTAATCATAATACGAATATAAGTGGGGTTATAATAATAATGTTAGTTTAAAATGTTTAATTTATATATATTTAATGATTTAAATGTTTATTCTGATCTGAAAAGCCTAAATGTCAACAAAATTATGAATAGAAAAGAATGGAATTCTCTGGATCACCGGAGATGGCCATGTTTGCGAAATGGTTTGTTCCAGAAAATTCAGACATGTATTTAATAGAACAAATTGGAACATGATCTCTTACCAGATGGTTCTAGAATATCCAAAAAGATATAAATACCCGTGATTTGGATTCAAGATGGGAGTTTTTAGTCAGAAGTCAGGCGAGTTTAGTTGGAGTCAGTGAATCAGTTACAAATAGTACAATTGTTTAATATAGTGAGTTAAATGAAGATTAAAAATTATGCCTATATTTAATGCACATTTATAATTATACACAAATAATTATTGAAGATTATAAAAGTATATTAGAAGAATATTGGATGGACATTGGAAGGAATTAAAATTATATTATGATTGGAGATTAGTATAAATCAACTTATAATAATTGGATATTGGTATATTGAAAAGAAGAATAAATATAAATGGTGTTTGCTGGTTTGCTTGGTGGTGTATAAATGCTGGTGAAGAAAACTATATCTTAAATTGGTAGAAGCTGATAATTGGAAAAAGTAATTTCACAAAAACAAGGATAACCGAAGTACGAAGACATTCAGTGATGATTAGAATCTATATAGTGGAAAACAGTTCATTTAGGCATTCAGTGAAAGAAAGGTACAAAATTTTGTTAATATAATTTAGTTAGTGTCATAACAATTTCAATTTTGAAGATAGTTTGTTTAAATTTAACATTGTCTATAGAATTTAATTAGTTTTATAAGAACATCAATTTAAAGATAGTTTATTTTAAATTTACATTGGCTAGGTTAGATATATATGTGTGTTTCATAATAGTTATAATAAAGATAATTTAAAAAAGTACTTACAAACTAATTCTTTGAGAACCGCGATAAAAACCCTATATTATTAAAAATACTCATTGCTCATCATTCAAACAAACAACACATCATAACAATATATATATATATATATATATATATATATATATATATATATATATATATATATATATATATATATATATATATATATATATGTATATAATTTTAATTACCTGCATCAACCTATTTACACCAAACCTACATTTTAACACCGAAAGATAAAATTACCGTATTTGGTATCATTTTAGAGCCAATAGATGTTGCCGATATTAATACTTAATATAATATTTAGATACATAAATATCGATTGGTGTAATTTAGCAAGCAATTTAATTAAACCCAGCCTGTGAGACATACTCACCCCTAAGAATTACGTTCGGGTATCACAATTCATTTAAACGAGGTGTATTAACTCGAATAAAAACAGGAGTCACTCCACCGCGCTCTAATGCTTCAGACCATCCCTTTCCCCCCTATAGCACTCTGATGCGCGATAGGGCACAACTATCAGCCAAATGCTCTTCATGTGGGAGTCCTGGGTAATAGAACTCCCATGGTTTCCTAACCGAATTGAAAACTCAGGACAGCGCATTGTCGCTATAATCCTGTTATCTTACTGTGGCTTATCCTTGAACTAAAATTGCTTACTTGGGCCTCTCTATGCTCTAAGCTTTTTGTTGTTATATTTTTGTGGCTTGAGCCGGTTTTTGTTAGTAGTCTTTACAAGGATCTAGGGATCCCACCTTAAATTTTCACCTTTACCATGCGACATGCGCTATGCACCATTACGCAGATGATTTTAAGACTTTGACATTTTTGTTTCTCCTAACCTAACCTGTATCTTTTACCGATTAAAAAAGGAGATCAATGCTCATCATATTATAACCAATAAAAATAACCTTGGTCCATCCTTGGCCGTTTTCTTAGGTTGTTCAAAATTTCTATAAATATTTTGAGAACGATTTCAAAACATCAAACTTTGGTTAGTTAAAAAATGTGATTTTCATTACAACCAATAAATTGTGGCTTAATCCCATATAAACATAATATTTAAATTAAAAAAGAAGTTTAAAAAAGTTTCATTGTAAAAGATTTTGCTATTAGTGGGAATAAAATGTAAAGAAACATACAAAAAACCAGTAGAAGTACTCAATGTTTGTCAAATAAAACAAGAAATAGGCTTTTTGAAAGAGGAAAGAAAGAATTTTGGAAATTAAGAAATATATTATGAATGATATGAAGGATAAAATTTTCTTTTAAATTAAGAATTAGTTGTAAGTTTTTTATTTATGAGATTTGCTAGTCATCATTTTAATCATAATTTCGATAAGACTACATAAATGAAAGATTATAATTGGTTAATTAAACATCTAGCTTAAATTTAGTTTTCAAATAAATTGTCAATTTATTATTTCTTGAAAACAAAAGCAAAAATTTTAAAATCATAATATGCGTAATGGAGCATCGCGCAGATCGCATGGTAAAGGTAAAAATTTAAGGTGGCCTCTTTTTTAATTTAAATATTATGTTTATATGGGATTAAGCCACAATTTATTGGTTGTAATGAAAATCACATTTTTTAACTAACCAAAGTTTGATGTTTTGAAATCGTTCTCAAAATGTTTATAGAAATTTTGAACAACCTAAGAAAACGGCCAAGAATGGACCAAGGTTATTTTTAATGGTTATAATATGATGAGCATTGATCTCCTTTTTTAATCGGTAAGATACAGGTTAGGTTAGGAGAAACAAAAATGTCAGTCTTAAAATCATCTGCGTAATGGTGCATAGCGCATCTCGCATGGTAAAGGTGAAAATTTAAGGTGGGATCCGTAGATCCTTGTGTAGTCTTTTGATTTTTTTTGGTGGCCCACGCTGTACGTTGCGATTGTCCACGAGTTTTTTAAGCTACGAACTATCTTCTTGGTGCGTTGTTTTTGTTGTTTTTTGTAGTGTTTTCTCTCTGGTGTTTTGTTTTCTCTCTGGTGTATTTACTGATTTTCTCTCTTGTACGTTTGGTTTTATTCTACTATTTGTTGTTTGGGTCTCTTGTGCTTCCATCTGTGGAAAGCGTCGTACCTCATGATCTCTTGCAATATGTGACTAGGATGATTCTCTATCTGCGCGAACTTTGTCCTTGCTTTTTCCTTCATTATGTCAGTCACTATAATTTGTTGTAATTCTCTGAAGAGGAATCTTTTGCAACGTATCTCGGTACGTTGATTGCTTCTCTTAGGCTGCTGTTATGTGCCGCTTGTATTTTCTTTTTTGTTGTGTTACATATGTGCCCCATGTTAGTATACAAAGAATTATTATTAATATTAAAATATTATTTATTAATCTTATTTTTGTTTTTATTCTGAGTTAGCTTTTTCCAAATTTTTCAAGATAGGGGCATTAATATTTCTAAGTGATTTATTTATATGTTTAATAATTTTTACAGGGAATTTTACATTATATATAATTGTATTGAAAAAAAATTGTATTATATTTATTTCCTTTTTTCCTGAATTGAATTCTAATATATATATATATATATATATATATATTATGATCTGCCTTTTCTTACTTTTTATCTATTTAATTACTTTAATTAATTATTTAAGTGTCGCAAATCATATATAAAAAAAAAAAAACAATCTCAGAGTGCCACTTTATAAAAATAATAAATCAGCTTATGTTATACTTATATTTTCTCGTGGCTTCAAATTATCTCTTAATTGTTCCTTCTCGGGATAAAATAAGGAAAGGAAATAAATAGAAATAACATAAATATACAAATACAAATATATTTTATTATCAAAAGAAATAATATGAAAATTTTTAAGTATTGCAATTTTTGTTCATATGTTTTTGTACAAACAATTCTGAATATTATAAAAACAAATTTTTTAAATTTATTATGCAATATTTATAAGTATTCTTTGAAGTAAAAAAAAACTTTTATAAACTTTAGACGGTATCTTAAATAGCGATAATTTTTGTTCTTCTGATAGTATAGAGCCTTTTATTTAAAACATACAAAAAAATTATGTCATAAAAATTATTTACTGATCTTTTAACTCACACACGACGATATCTTCTTTCGACCAGAACAGCTCCCCCTTGCTGAATATGTTAGGCTACCAATCAAAGCCTTCTCCGTTCTAAGTGTCCACCTGTCAGCATACCAGCAAACTCTTTCTCCAAAAACACGAGCAGGCCTCTTTTACCAGTACTCGTTTCAACAAACTCCAAAATTCTCTCATCTCTTTCATATACTAACAATCTTTTACTTGGACTTTATAGAATCCAAGAGGCATTCGACTTCTCAGCTTGGATCTATCTCTCGTTCCACCTTTCAGTCAATCACATCTAATTATTAAACTGCTGGCACTTGCTTCTAAATTGACTACACAAAACTTCAACTGCTTCTCTCCGATGACCATCACATAATCATCTTTTTTTTCCCAAACTTTCAAAACATTCACTCTCTTTTTCCATTCCAAACTCGCTAACCAATCAAAAAATTTCTATATCATGCCTCTTAATTGATTGAAAACTAAAGCATTGCTTGTAAACAAATTTCTTTGAAAATAATAACGATTTTTTGTGACTTACTTTCTAAATATAATAACTAGGTACCTGGCGGCTTTTGGCCTTTCCAGCGAAACAAAAACAAAGGCTTTTAAAACTTGTTTACCGGGAAACAATTGTCTATTCACTTTAAAGTATTTACTAACAAATATTTACAAATCGATCTACAGGGCGTTGGAAGTTTATGTGCCCGCGTTCAAAATCAAATTTTTATTCTATCTTTGATTGATAAAATGAATCATAACAATATATATATATATATATATATATATATATATATATATATATATATATATACATATTCATATATATATATATATATATATATATATATATATATATATATATATATACATAAATTTGTTAAATGCTAAACTATTTGTTGTTAATTTTAGCGTAGTCTGTATTATCCCTGACTGGGCTTGTTGTACGTATGCGTCACAGCCGAGAAAAGCTCCGTCGAAGCTTCTAGCCAGAGGAGGCCACTTCTGAATAAACAACCGGTTCGAGTGAACTCCAAAATGTAAACTGGACCGCTTTATGTATTATCAAATTAAGTAATATAAACGATAATATAGTAATGTAGCAATTAAATTAAAAATTTCATGTAATTTTTGTTTTTATTTTTTTATTAATATTCTATTTACTATATTAGACTATAATTATAGATCTAAGGCAATTTAGGAATTTCATGGTTTTGTATAGATGGTCAAATGACCTAGAAAAATCATAAAATCGAAAAATACTACCAATTGTGATTTTAAGATCGACTTAAATTTATCCGGTTTTGGATATTTAGCCTATGTATATAATCAACAATGGTATACCCATATATTTGTTGGTCAATTTTTCCTCACGATCTCTTTCTTTTCCTCATTTATTTCTTTATTATTCAAATATATCAAATGCAAAATAAACACAAAATAGTCAAATAAACATGGTTAGATAGGGAAATCAGATATGTCAAGTAAAGGAAATAAATATCATATCAAATGAAATATATAATTATTGGTAAACACAAAGTTTGCTACCGGAAATTTTTTTTATTGTTTCTATGTAATTTGGGTCTGCTAAATCCAAAAATGCCACCAGATTTTCTCCATTAGATTGTTTTAAGAAAATAAGATAACAGATCATATTTCTAACAAATAGGGTAATTAACCGCAGCAATACCTACATATATGTAGTACTGCTACCTATCAAATATACAATACACAAATGAAAAGTAAGATATTTATTGTTTAACAATATACTTACAAAAATCTTCACACATATCTGCCAAAAAACTTAACTTTTCATCTAACCTAACCAGCATCGTAGCACAAATCTCTTATTCGGCGTCATCTAAGTATTTTTTCCACTATATCCCGTTAAGCTTCGGATCTATTGTTTCCAAGAAAGTTATCCACAACTTTAACAAAAAAAAACCATGCATTACATTCAATTTCAGTTATCGTGTCTGTAAAACGCGAATCTTTGATAAGTTGTCGAATCTGAGGTCCATAAAATATTCCGACTTTAAATTTTTCTTAACTAAATGTAGGTAATTTGCTGGACAAGTATTCAAAACAAGGACAATTCTGTTTTAGCGCCTTTACGAATTGTTTCATCAGCCCTAGTTTAATATGTAACGGAGGTAATATTATTTTCTCTTGGTCGACCAATGTTTCGTTAACTACTTTAGCTTCTCCTTGAAGCAAAGCATCTCTAGAACGCCATTTTCTTCTACTTCAATTTTGGTCCTTAGCCCTGCTATCTCTTAGACACAGGAAACAAGGATATTTTGTATAGCCCCTTGTTGTCCCAGGAGAAAGGTCATCATCTTAAAATCAACACAGTTCGCCCACTTGTGTTGGTCATACTGATACATCAATTTTTTTTTAATAGTCCCTTAATATTGTTACAAAAAATCATATCATCTTACTGAGAAAAAAAAAGGCAAAAGATTTTTTTCTCTATTGTGGTAGTATGTAATTTTGGTGTCCGGGTGAAGAAAATTATTTTTCTTTAGTTTGGAGGCAAGCAACCCGGAAGCATCCTTTGAAAGGTTCAAATCTCTGATAAGATCACTTAGCTTTTCCTAAGTAAAGCGCTCAGGACGTGTTGAATCTCCTTCAAAATCGGGGTCAGCTTCCTCAAATTTATTTGTCTGTGGTTCGTTACATATCGTTTCGACATTATCCTCTGGTAACGTAGCTAAGATGTTAAATATTGGAATGGATATCTGCTCAAGCTGATGTATAATTGGTCTTATTGCTAAATCCACGTTAGGATATGTCCACGTATGTCGATTGTTACGATGAATGCCCATTATATTTACAAGGCAAAAATAGCAATCGTCAAAATAATTTTTTGGTTCCCTCCATAGCATTGGAACAGCAAACTTTAAACATTTTCTTTGTCTTTTCGTCCACTGTGGAAAGTTTTGAAGACAAGTTTTGCACACTACATATGGAGCCAAAGATTTATCTTGATCTCCTAAATTAACACCAAAACAGGCTTGATATACCCTTTTTGTAAAATCACAAACTGATTTTCTACTTTCCTTTACAATGTACTTGCCTGCTTGTAGAAGTCATGGTTTTCAGTTGTCAAAAACAAACTCTTGCAACGATACTCAAATTCAAACTAAATTTTACATTGGAATGCAATCGAGTTTATAAGAATTTATTAGGGTCATTTTAGAGAAAATACTATTAATTTATCGGACAATAGTAAAAAAAGCAATTACCTCTAATTTCAAGTTATGAGCATTTCCAATAAGTACGCTTTAATTAGAAGTTATTAGTATGCATTTGTCTTAGAATTTGTTAAGTTTGTGTATAAACGTATTGCAATTATAGTGACGGAGTATACAGAAATGTAAGAATATTCAAGTAGTTGATGATTATATTATATCTCAAAAACTAAAGCTGATAAAAAGAAAAAGTTTGTATTTTTGGAATCAGCACAGATGAAATAATTAAAATCTATTTTTTTTCGGCAGCAAGACAAAAAATTATTTTTGTTAGGCTGTGAGCAAATGAAATAATTAGTTATCATAGCAAATGAAATAGTTAATTATTACAGAAAATAAAATAGTTAATTATCATATCAATTATATTAAGTATCATAACCATATAAAATAATCAAAATCAAATATTCATATGAAATTTTCAAAGACATAATAAAATATGAGAATTAACTCTAATGTCATCTGTGCAATGGATTAACTGTTCAAATTAACCAAAATCAAAATATATAGGTACGCAAAAGAAGATGAAAAATAGAATTATTGATTCGTTAAGTCATTGTAATCTAAACATATAATATGTTTAATATGAGAGACTGTCTAAAATTAAAGTTAAATACGCAATAAAAAACATAATAAGGAAATTACAAAATGTCGCTAATTAGTCTCTTGCATTTTGAATAACAACTTGGAACTGCCACCAATTGGACTGGTGTTATTCTTTATATCATGGCCGTAGCTAAAATAATGCATCCGAGCCATCGAGTTAGAATCTATGGAGAAGCTATGAGCATATTAACGTGTAAAAACGGCGTAGGTAGGCGTGGCTAACGGTGATACCAATATGGCGGTGGGATCATGGCCGGACTCAATAATATTAAAACTACTATAAAAATATGACTAGTTATTCAGAAGATTTAATCATAATCTAAAAAGTGCAATACATTTTTAATAAACTATGATTTATTTATCCCGCGGTAAACACTAAAAACACGATATATTATACATAAAGATAAATTAATACAGTCAAATACTATTAATTTATTCTCTGAAGTACGGGACATTACTTTGTTTACATATTTGTATACTAACCTGTAGAACGTTATTCCTGAAGATTTTTTATTAACATTGCTTCTGCTACTGCAACTACGTTGAGAACAACAAACCATTATTATGCACTATCACAATATACAGTATTATTATTACAGTTTCTATAAAAGTATTATAAAACTAAAAATATTTGAAAAACAACAAACGTAAATAAACATATACGATCTGTCAAAAGTGTCAAAACAATTTGGCCGAAGTGAGGTCGTTTTTAGTCACGTGATGCCCTCTCCATAGATTCTAACTCGATGATCCGAGCACACATAAGCATGCAAATTTACGCTAGCCATAGATGGAACTAATAAAATTCATTAAAAAATAAGGAGACGGAACAGATAGTGTACTATATCAATTTTATATCCCATATAAGGTAAACCGACCTAATAACGGCCCAGTTAAGGAATATTTTACTTTCGACGTAAATATTAAGGAAATAAAATAATAGAGAAAATGGATTTAAAGTATATTTGATAGCTTGATGTTTTCTTTATCAAAATAATTAATAAAAAAATGTTTTCACTAAAATGGAAAAACTTTAATTTCGGCCTGTGTTGAAAAATTAGTGGTAATTCCGGCATAATAGTGATTTAATTCCGGCATGCATATCAAAAAAATTATCCTTTTATTTTTGTTTTAACCTACACACGCAATTTTTTGTAAATATGTACTTTAATGTTTTCACGGTAGGTATAAAAAATACAGAAGCATAAAAACATATTTTTTATATAAAAGAGCCATAGAAACACTAAATAAAATAAAACGATGTACATACGTAATAAAATACTTTCAAAAGCTACATAGCGACAGTCTTTTTTTTTTTTCATTTATTTCATAAGAGAAGAGAGCTGTGAAATACCTACACATTATTTATCTCAGGTACAGAAAATAGACCCTTTTTATTAATGTAATGAGGCGGTGCTCCAATTAAACAAACAATTTCCTCTGGATCATACCAAATAATATAATCTATCTCTGGCCATCTCCAATGATATTCTATTTTTTTTATAGCTTTAAATTAAAATTTATCTTCTGTTATTCCTTCTACTACTGTTTGTGGAAAATGTTTCTCCTCGTAAACTACAATGACGTAGTCACTTAATTCGAGTCGCCCACTTTTAAATCCATAGAATTGTTAGCTTTCGGCTTCCTAGTTCTTTCAACTGTTTTTCTCTCAGAATCAACATTTTTGTGTAGAATTTCATTTTCTTTTTTATTTGCTCTATCTAACTCTCCTGTTTGTTTTTCTTCATTCTCAATGTTTAAGTTTAATTTGATAGATTTTGGAAATTTAAATTTTTTCTGTTCTCTTGCCTTCAGATTCTGCATTTTTCTTCGTGCTGTTAGGCTTTTTTCTCTTTCTCTTTAAGCTTTTGTTTTATCCTTGCTCTCGTTTCGTTTTTTTTTAGCTTCTACCATTCTCTGGTACTTGCAAAATAAAATGCATTTTTAAACGTTGTTTGAAATTTTGGAGGAGTGAGAGAGAGAGAACTATTTTGCGCCATTAAGCTTTGACAGACCAGAATATAGCAACATTAAGCTGCTGCATGATATTTATGGAATTTGGAACCAGTGCTACCAAAACAATTTCATTTTCACGACAAAATTCGCTCAATGCCAGAGAGATTGGCTAACAGGTTCATCAAAAAAAAACACGATATGTCGCTTAATTTCGTTTGTTTCGTTCAACCATTTATTAAAATAGTTTGCGACATACTCATAAAACGTTTCTTTATTTACCCATCCACTTTTATTGTATTCGATACCACCTCAACCTATTGGCATAGTTGAAACTAAATGTTTTGGTAGCCTTGTAAAGGAAAACAAAACCATTGGTGGTGGGATATCTCCACTAACGGATATGGTTGCTAATACGGTAAGACATGCTTTTTCGTCGTTAGCAACTCTATTATACACAGTTTTAGACCCTCTTTTAGCTTGTTTGTAATGTGGAGCTATAAAAAAGGCTGTCTCCTTGCAGTTAAATATATATTCAGCTTGGATCTTTAAACATATATGTGATGCCATTTTGACTAAAATAATCATATACTTTCTTAAACTAACTTCTTATCCCTTCCTCTGTAATGAAGGGAAGGCTAACTGTCAGATTTTGCGATACACGAGGTCTTACTTCCCGATGCTGGGTTAGGAAATATTAGTACTATCTATTTTCAGAAATTCAATTCTTAAATGGATTTTCTCACTTTAGATTTTTAATGAGCACTGCTACGGTGTCAATAGGCTGATCGCGTGTCGCGGGCAAACCCGCGACAGCCAAAAACAATATCTATTTTACGATTAGTTTTTTCTCATCACTAGTTAAAACTAACTGTCTTCCAATATTTTTGGGCATATGTTCTTTTTGACAAAATACATCTTGGATGTTTTATAGGCAGTCATGCCACTATACTAAAACAATTTTTAATTGAAGGTGATTACTTGGCAACATCGCACTTAACGAAGCCTTTAACGATAACTTTTCAACGAAATCATTCCACTTTTAAATTTTCCTACCAAAATATTTTTAATTATTTATTTAAACACATGTAATTACGTAAAAATTAAATCTAAGACCGATATAATTATTAAATTATCATGTGTCTTTTGACAGGTATCTTATAGTTGTCCAACAAATTAAAGTAAAATTTTATTCTTATTAGAGAGTACCTAATACAGAACTTCAAAAAACAGAATTCATTGGACAATACTTATTTTTTCATTAGACTAAACAATCTGAAATTTTAACAATACAATCTGGTCAATACATATCATTCTCTATTTATAGAATTGCTGTGTGCTGTAAACGTTATATTTGTTTTTTTTAACTTAATTTGAAAGTTTCCTTGTGTTTATTTGTTTGTATAAATATAAAAATATATGATGAAGTTCAGATAAATTAAAATGAAGTAAGCTAAACTATTATCATGTGAATGCGTGTATATAGTAGTGCATTTGTTTATTTCAGTAAATTCTTTAAATATGAAATGAAGATGGCATTAACTACTAAAGAGTTAATAGCTTTGTTAGAAGAAGACTCAGATTGTGGAAATGCTGACTCACTTAATGTGGTTTATTTGCCGCCGAGATTAGATTAGAAAGTTTCTGATGTAGAAGACATTGATGATAATATTATTTGTGAAGAATCAATAAAATCGGATATTGTAGGTACATATTTATGAAATACAAGTGATTGGAAATTCTGACGATTCTGATTATAATATTCCTCTGAAACACAGATAAAACGCCCAAAGAAAAAACCAGGCAAAAATAGTAAATTTAAATTTGTCTCAAATTGTAACAACAGATACTTCTTCGTGCTCAGTAGTAATTCAACATCAGTCTGATTCATATTTAGACAATATAAAAGCCCTCCATGAAAGCAAGTCATATATTGAAGTTTTTTACTCTTTTTTGATAAAAAATTAATTGAGAGCATTCTATATTTTATAAATATTTATGCATCGCAGAATAACCGTCACGATTTTGAAACGAATAACATGGATTAAAAAAATAATAATAATTATTAGCATATGTATATTATCTGGTTCACACTCTACTTTAAGTTGATATCCATTGGTGAAAGGATGAAGATAAAGAAGTGTACATTATAAGAGAAAACATAAGCCGACATAGATTTATATTTATAATTTATAATAGCGAAGAAACCGCTACATCAGTGTCAAACTTAGTACATGGACGTCAATTTAAATTTGCTTTACCAGATGAAACCAGATTCGACAATATTGGCCACATTACAAAAAGAGACGATAGTGCAAAATTGTAGGATGTGCAAAAGTAATACTATTTATTTACACTGAGAGGCAAAAAGTGGCCACCCTATAAATTTCCGAAAATAAAAATTTATTGCTATCATATATGCAGTTGAAACATTTAATTATACAGAAATTTAGCTTTTCAAATGTGGATTTCCACTAGTCGCTGTTTATTTTTTAATTTGAAAACATTTAATTAAACAGTTTTTTTTTCAACCGTTGATTTCCAGTAAGTGAATAATTAAGATATGGTGTTATTAACCGTAGATGTTGTTCGAATTATTAAGTAAGGCTGGCTATTGTTCCTGAATTACAACTTAAGACACTGTAGGAATCGATTAGTTTTTGCTCGGCAACATCAACACTGGATTGAAGCTGAATTCACTTTACTGAGAAATCGCGGTTCTGTTTGAAGTCTGACCATGTCTGAAAGAGTGTTTGGAGACATAGAAATAGAAAATATACCTAAGCTTGTATGTCCCAGAGAAGAAAGTTTGGCTGTGGTGGTGTCATGGTTTGTGCTGGTATCTCATTTGAAGCTCGAACTGAACTTATTTTCAATAGCCCCCTAAATGCTCACCGGTATATAGAGGATATTTTGACAAAAGCAGTAGTTCTATTTGGTCCATTTATTGGGGACAAATTTGTCTTTATGCATAATAATGCATAACTGCAAGAATCTTGACAAATTACTTAGAGGAAGTAGGAATTAATACTCTGGAATGGCCAACCTGCAGCCCTAATCTGAATATCATCAAACTTTTTTGGGATGAACTTCATCGTAGGGTTAGAAGTCAACCAGGCCAGCCATAAAATTTTGCAAAACTTCAAAACATGCTTTGTAAAGAATATAAACGTATTCCTCAATTACCATCAAATATAGCAGCTAACAACTGCACACCAAAAACGCTGATTAAGTGCCGTTCCTACTGTATGGCTGGTAACCCCTGAAGTACCTCCTTCGATATGCTTGGCAAAGTTCACCCAAATTCCTCTTAAGCGCTTCGGATACTTTGCCCACACAAACACACCACTACTCTTGAGAAAAAAAAAAGAGGAGTATCCCTTCCTTGAAAAAGCATAAAGCTTAAACAAGGTAAAAACTCTGGTTCCTCAAGATTTTATTCAAAATTTGTTTCCTTTTTCTTACAAACCGTATGCAAACTCCACAAGGAATCTACGTTCATGTAGTTGGCTGTATACCATATATTAAAAAATTAATTAAAATCCTTTGTAAAAGGTATATACTTAAAAACCCAAACGGGCTATGTTAGACAAAACGTTTTCGGAATCCATCATTCCATCATCAGTGTCCTAGAAAATATATAACCACTTAATTAAAAAGAACATGAGGTTTAAATTTTGACCAAGGTTAATGTAAAGTGTGGTTAATACTTACTAGGAGTACATGAATGTAGCCACTAAATATATAGGTAAAAACCCGTTAACAAATAATTAGTTACATTTGTTTTACAGTATGTCTTATAAATTATTGGGATGTTAAAGTTACCGTTGGATTAAGTAACATGGCGACATATGACTCCACGTTGAAGTTGCCAGTCCTGAGACGGTGTGTCTACGAGGACTTTATGGAAGCAACTGATTGAAATGACAATGTTGACAAGTTAGGACGGTATAGACAAGTATGCAAGCTGTTACTGATGTTTTAGCGCAATTTTTCTAGTAATTTTTATTATTTGTAATTCGTTTGGATATTTTTTTTGTAGCCTTCTAATTAAATAAATTATGCAAAGGAATCAAGCAGTAATGGCCATTTTTTGTTTTAAATGTGAAATATATTGTGTAGATAATATGAAACATTGCATAAAACTTTCAATGAATTTTTAATTTCGGAAATATATAGAGTGGCCACTTTTTTTGCCGGTTAATGAATGTAAAAGGTGTAGAAGGCATTTACACCTCGAATGTTTAAAAAATGTTCACCTTAAAATTTAATTTACATTTAAGATACAATATGTTCCTTCATTAAAAATTGTACTGTTTTCTTGAAAATGAAAAAAAAAACTTTTTGATTGTAAATTAGTCTTAATTTATGTGTTTTTAATCCAATCTAATAAATTCATTGTCAAATTTCTCCTTGTATACTGAGCGGCCGTTAATGGGTTAATACTTTATAAAGAGTAAACTTGCCTCAAATTTACTTTACTTACCTCAAAACTATTTTAAAGTTAATAATAAAGTGTATTTAAGAAATATATTCCTAAGAAATAGAACACACTACGCCTATGCACATATAAAATGCGTAACTATCTATGCGGAATAAACTAAAATATCATATTTCTCTCATTGCTATTCTTTCTAAGAACGTGATTATATATAGACCAGCAAAATATTGATAAGTTTACCGATCTTTCAAACTAGTCAATAAACTTTTCTCACTATACACTAGTAAATCGCACCAATTTATATTGTTACGAGGGCAAATTTTATGGAACTATGTTACTTTTTCACTTATTTACATGTATGAAGCATACACAATAAAAATAACCCCGGTATGAATTGAATTTACTGCTGACATTTTACATGGTTGCCGCTACCGTTTAGTTCAATTTGTAGTTTAGTCACCTTTAATTGAAAATTGTCCGACTATATACATGTCATTTACGGTCCGATCCAGTAGATCTTGTGAATATTTTTTACTTTGTACTGACCATGATTCTAGAAAAAAAATTAAATGTGAATAATTGAGTCTTTTTTTGTAGATACGATGTCAGGCTACATTTGGGTTAGGCCGAAATTACAGCACATGCGAAATATAATACCGCCCAGAATAAAATAAAATGTTTTTTGTAATTAAATAATTGTCAGAATATATAGTTTAACTTGAGTAAGTTACAAAAAAAAAAATAAATTTTTTGTTGGGATCAAATTCGAAATTTTTTCAATTTTCTACCATTATAAATAACTACCTAACTTTTATAGTTATAAACTTTCTTTTGTGCTTTTATATAAAAAAAAGTGGGACGAAATTTGATGGTACGCTTTTGTTAATATCTTTTTAAGAAAATATATTACTTTTATTAAATAATTTTGGATATTAAGGAACAAAAAGTTTTAAAGTTCAAAGAATTGAAAAAAACCATGAACATTAGTAATTACGGCCCATTGGGTCGGAATTAGAATAGCTACTAAAATTTTGCCCTAATACCGGCCTTATCTATTTTTGTAAATCCTACTTTATTTTGGCCCAAAAACTAAAGTATTTTATAAAAACTACAACCATTTCTTATGAACACACTACTGCATGTAGGTGAGAAATTATTTTCTGTAATAATTTGCAAGCAGATATTGTAACCGATGAATTTCTCAATGCTTACCTGAAACATTAAGAATTGACGACCGCTCTCAAACTGATTGCATCGATTGATTAAATCAAACTGACTAAAAGAAAATAATAAAATAAAAATAAAATAAAAAATAAAAACGTTTATTGCCATACTAATATATTTACATTTCAAAACTTAAGATATTTTAGCCTTCTTTCTTCCTCGACGTCCCGCTCGTGCACCGCCAGCTCTTGAAGATTTCTCCTTTCGGTTCCTGGATTTTTCTGGGTGGTGTCCTCGTCTGCTTCTGTAGGTACTAAAATCGGCAAACGTACCTACTTCCCTGCACACGCCTGGTTAGACCCTGATCAGGTGGTCGATCAGTCTATGGGTGGATCTGTGTATCCTCTGGATCCTGTTCTTCTCGAGGATATCCCTGGTCTTTCGCAGTCTTCGAGTGGCCTGGTTGAAGAACCACCTGGTTCTGTTCTCGGCCACTTCCCTTAGTGGCGTGTATCCTAACCTGTTCTTGATTGTAGCATTCGTGACTCTATCCTCCCATGCTGTTCCGTCGATGATTCGGTAGCATGAGTTTTCAGTTGCTTCCAACTTTTTCCAGTGTGATTCCGCAATGGAGCTCCACACTGGAATAGCATACAGAATCACCGACCTAACATATGCTTGGTAGAGCTGAATTTTCTTCGCCTTCGAGAGTGGACTGGACCTAAAAATGAAAGGAAGTATTAGTTTTTTAGCTGCATTAGCTTTTACCTTAGTTTTTTGTGTATGCACCCGGAAGTTGAGTTTTCTGTCGAGGTGGACTCCTAGGTATTTGACCGTCTCTGTTTCCTGAATTCTGTTGTCTCCTACTGTGATCTGGTTCCGTAGTTGTCGTCTGTCCTGGCCGAAAATGATGAACTGCGTTTTTTCGGCGTTGATCTTGATTTTCCATTTTTCGGTGTAGTCCGTGATTCTTTCCAGGTGGCTCTCCATGTTATCTATGATTCTTCTTTCGTCTTTTCCGGATGCATACACTGCTGTGTCGTCTGCATACAGGGCTGTAGAAGTCCTTGGATCTGTAGGGAGGTCTGAAACAAAAATGATATATAAAATGGGTGATAAAATGCTGCCCTGAGGCATTCCTTCCTGGATTTCTTGAATCGTCGACATCTTTTGGTCAGCTGAAACTTGGAATGTTCTATTAGATAGATACATGTCGCAGATGTTGATGAGGTAGTGTGGAAGTCTAGCCTTGTCCATCTTGTAGATTAGTGCCTTCTTCCAAACCGTATCGTAGGCTTTCTCTATGTCCAGTATGGCTAATCCTGTCTTCTGTTTCCTGTTGAATTTTATCTTCGTGTCGCTGATGATCCTTGCTAATTGGAGTTCGCAGTTTCTTCCTTTTCTGAAACCAAACTGGTCTTCTTGGATGACTCCTCTTCTTTCTGTATGCTTCACCAGTCTCTTGTAGATGATTTTTTCTAAGATCTTTCCCATCGTTTCCAGGAGTGATATGGGCCTGTAGCTTTCCGGTCTTCTTCCATCTTTCCTTGGTTTCAGAAGAGGTATAATCTTGGCGTGTTTCCAGTTGTTTGGAAAATGTCCTTTTTCCAGGCAGTATTTGAAGATATAGTACAGTTGTACTATGATCTTCTTCGGAAGTTCCTTGAGGGTGATGTTGTGGATTCCTTCTTGTCCTGGTGCTCTGCTTCCTTTCAGTTTCCTGATGATTTTTGCAACTTCACTTGGGCTGATGTGGTCTTCTTCGTCTATTTGGAACTCGTTCCTTCTTCTGATCCTGTTGTATTCTTGCTCGACTTTCCTCTTTGTTCTTGCATCTGACATATCCTGGTTTTGTCTGTGTGTGGCTGCCATCTTCCTTGATATTGCATCAACTTTTCCTTGGGTGTCGTAGTGTGTTCCCTCGTTGTCCATGATTTGTGGCATCTTTTGTTTTCCTCTTCTTCTTGCCTTCAGCATTTTCCAAACGTTTCCATGGTTTTCTTCAGCTCTTCTGATGTTGTTGTGCCACTGGTTTTCAGTAAGACTTCTCAGTCTTACTCTTATTTCTTCGGATAGGATGTCTCCGTAGTCCTTGAATTCCTGTCTTCTGGTTCTTTGGAATGCTCGTCTGGCCTTGTTTCTATCCTTGATGATGTCCTGTAGTTCTGTTGGGATGATCAGTCCTCTGTTGTTCGTCATGGATTTTGGGATGTTGGCTTCCATTGCTCGTTGGATTCTTCTTGTGATTTCTTCGATCTTTTCTTCCACTTCTTCTGTTGATTGGAATTCTCTCTTCATTTCCATTTGGTTTAGCTGTCTTCTGTAGTTAGGCCAGTTAGCATCTTTCCATCTCCATCTTTCTACTGGTTCTATCCTTGGCAAGTCGACTCTCGATGTCATCCTTCCTATTACTGGTTTGTGGTCCGAACTGCATTCGAAGTATGTTCTGACGTCTTCCATTATTACATCCTTGGTGATGAACAGGTCCAGTGTTGAGTTGTTGTGTTCTCTTATTGGATTGATCCTTGTTGGTTCGTCTGGAGCGAATAACATCCTATCTCTGTCCTCGCAGTATCTTAGTAGAGTTGTTCCTGGTGCTGTGTCCGTCATACATCCCCATGCTGTGTGTTTGGCGTTGAAATCTCCTGCTACGACTACGGTTGGTGCAGAGTTAAGTAAGGCATCCAGTTCTTCTATGGCTAGATCTTCCGAGTGTTTCCTGTAAATTGAGAAAATGTTAGCTATACCTACTTTGATTCCAACACTTTCGAAATGGTGTGTGTCTATCAAAACTTGATTCCATTCTATGTTGTTCTTAACATAGATGGCTACTCCTCTGTCGTTTGGTTCGTCTCTTCTTCCGAATCCATCGTAGTTTGTTATTCTTGGAAGTTGGGATTCCGTCATGTATCTTGTTTCAGACAGGCATATGACATCTGGGTTATGTCTTACCACTGTCTCTCGAAGTTCGTTGATCCTTAGCCTCAGTGATGCTATGTTGAACTGGAGAATCTTCAGGTGTTTATGGTTCATTGTAGATCTCTTCATACTTCATGAAAACCATTGCTTTTTCGGCAAATGATTTTGCTTGTAACAGTTCTCTCTTCATATCCTGAAGAATTGCCATCATTTTTTGGACATTAACTACTTCGTTAATTTCCGCCCAGGTGCTTTTGATTCCGTCATTCCTTGGTGACTGTTGTTCTCCTTTGCTTGCTTGTGCATATGATATGCCACTAGAGATCTTCCTGAATGTTGAAGGATGGGGCGCTGGTGGAGCTGTCTTCTGAGGCTGGTTCCTCGCTCTTCTTGCTGCCTGTCTATCGAGATATTCAATGTGCTTGCTGCACATAGGATAATTGGAAGTGTGTGCCTCCTGGCAGTTGCAACACTTTACTTTATTTATCTGTCCTTTCGGTAGAGGGCAGTGTCTTGTTTGATGTCCATTAGCACACTTCATGCATCTGGGCTGCTTGAAGCAATTTCTGGCTGAATGTCCGAACTCCTGGCAGTTGTAACACTGCGTTGCCCTGGAAGGTTTGGAGTAGGCGTCCCATTTCACTCTGATGTTTTGCACTCCATTAATTTTCTTTATTTCTTTTAAGTCTTGCTGTTTGTCGACTTGCAGTAAGTAGGAGCTGCTTTGTGCTCCTGGCTTCCTGGTTTTAAGTTCGGTAACCTTTCCGATTATGCCTTGCTCTCGTAGATCGGCTTCGACCTCGTCGAGGTCCATTCCTGGAGCCGCCTTCATTACAATTTTCTTCGTAACCTCAGACTTCTTTGTGAAGGTATGGAAGGCCGTAGATGTTGAGATGAAGTCCTGTTTTAATTTTTCGTAGTCTTCGTTGGACCTAAGGTACACCCTTGTACCTGCTTTTCCGGACGGTGATATCTGAAAGTTATTGTGCCCCAATAACTTCGTGATTTCTTTTATGAAAGTTGAGTAACTCCCTATTTGTCCTGCTATGACAAGGGGAGGTACCCTTTCTTTCCTGTTGTTGGCTGTTGGAGTGGCTTCTTCCGTGTCGACTGTAGTTAAAACTTGATAACGGTTTTTAGTTGTAACCGTTCCGCTGATAGTTGGTCGTTGTCTTGCACCTGCGATGTTTTCGTGGGAATTTCTTCTTTGGCATTTAACTGCTTGGAAGGGTTCCTCCTCCATGATTTCGATATTGTTGGAAGCCATTGTTGCTGTGGTTTCTTCTACTGAATTTTCGACTTGTCCTATTTCGGTATCTTGTAACTGTTCCTTATCCTGGGCGGGTCCACCTCTCCTTGAGGTGGGCCTGAAGCTTCTGTTCTTGAATAATTTCCTGTGAAGTGGGAATTCTCGTCTTATTGGACTGGAAGCTGAAATTAGATCTGCAATTTTATTAGTAATAACAGTTTTATCGTCTTTTTTAGTCTTGAAAAAGACTAAATCAGAGATATCCTGATTTTTCTTACATGAAAACAATTCAGTCAACGTAAACCGTTCAGTTTACCGCCGACTGGATTGGGTTGGGGTAGCTGTTTTGTCATCAAGTGCCACCAATCACGCACTTCGATGTTCATCGCCCTTCCTTCTGGAACAAATAATTAAATCTAATTGGTTGAGAAATGAAAAGGTTTCATACAAAAGTTAATTATATTTAAATATGGGACATTTTTGGGTCTCGCTCTCAGTCAAGTCAGTCAAGTACAGTCAAGTGTTAGTGTGTGTTTTACCCGTGTAGGGTAGCTCCCTAGAGCACTTTGCTCGAAGGGCTCTGTTTCTTTCTAAGACTCTGAAGCTGAGTTTTTTTCTTCTTAGAAAGAATGTGTTTTATTTACCACCCTAATAAAACCACAAGGGCATTGACCTCTTCAAGACAATGCCACAATAAGAGCGTACCGGCCAACTACGCAATATAACACCATATTGCGCAATAGTTGGACAAATTAATAAACATGGAAACTTGCACCAAGTTGCAATCAGTTTTTCATACGTTTATTAATTCCACCGGAGACGACATGGCGCCCAACCTTCAACGAACTCTACCACGACTCCGAGATGTTAGAGTTCTCATGCTCCGCGATCGAAAATCGCAAATAGTTCCAACACGATGCCTGCATCAAAACCACTCAAGAAAACAGCGGGGAGAAGCATCGGATGTTAGTATACCAAACTAACATGCCGATATCCACCTTCTGCAGCCCTGAAACCGTCGATGTGCCACATCTCCGACGAGCCAGCCTACTTGATGCTAAGTACCTGATGCAATGGATGTCTCCGCAGTGGCCAGTCACTGCCTGCCCTACCATTATGTGGTCCAGAGCACCACGGAGGCTCAGGCAAACCCACCGGTGACATGCAGAGGGGAAATGTACAGCTAGAGAGGACGAAGCCGCCGTAGAACGAGCACGTCGTCGAGGATGGACCTGCAGATGCTGTCCACAACACCGACCACCGCCTGTGAGTGTTTTTGTGCAGTGTAAGTGCGCGCTACGCGAGTGTACGCGAGTGTAGTGAGTGTTAGAGGACTTGTAAGTAATTTGACAATATAGACATATTCATTTTGATATATTTCATCTTATATTTGATATATTTTATGCATTTCTTTTCTTTCCTATATGTGTATTGTAAAAAAATTGTTTTCTTAAGTTTTTTAATAAAATCATCTTTTTTTATCAGCCTCAGAGTCTCCAAAGCAGGGGGGATGTCATCAAGTGCCACCAATCACGCACTTCGATGTTCATCGCCCTTCCTTCTGGAACAAATAATTAAATCTAATTGGTTGAGAAATGAAAAGGTTTCATACAAAAGTTAATTATATTTAAATATGGGACATTTTTGGGTCTCGCTCTCAGTCAAGTCAGTCAAGTACAGTCAAGTGTTAGTGTGTGTTTTACCCGTGTAGGGTAGCTCCCTAGAGCACTTTGCTCGAAGGGCTCTGTTTCTTTCTAAGACTCTGAAGCTGAGTTTTTTTCTTCTTAGAAAGAATGTGTTTTATTTACCACCCTAATAAAACCACAAGGGCATTGACCTCTTCAAGACAATGCCACAATAAGAGCGTACCGGCCAACTACGCAATATAACACCATATTGCGCAATAGTTGGACAAATTAATAAACATGGAAACTTGCACCAAGTTGCAATCAGTTTTTCATACGTTTATTAATTCCACCGGAGACGACAGTTTTGTCGCCCAGCCTGCTGAATTGTGATTGGTCAAATGGCAACAGTAATTGCAGCCAATCATAATTCAGAAGTCTGTTGCTCATTTTCTGAATTATCGTTGGTCGAAATGCATCCGAGCTGCAGCCAATGATAATTCTGAAAATTGGGCATTGGTCGCCGTGCCTGGTCAATCGTAAAAAGGTCCAAAACGACCGTTACGATTGACCTACTTTTTTATGCATAAAAGAAGTGCACGACGGCCAGGAAATCAGACCGGGTCAGGATATGTCCGCTGGTCCAGCCTTCTAGGCAAGTAAGATCCTCTGGTTGATTCAGTTCCTAGAGAGTTCTTGTTTTTCTTTCAGCTCACCTCTAAAACCCGGAACCTAACGTTCCACATCTTTAACTACGGTTTGTCTACAAACCACGGCGGCCATTTTTGAAGGATTTATCTATGCTTTTTGACTTAGTCAAATTTGCTAATAAATTCCTTTAAGAGCGTCGCCATTTTTCGCCGAATTAATCTGTGTTTTTCGACTTAGTCAAAATTCTGATTATTTCGGCATTCTTACAAGTCATGTAAGAAAAATATTCTCTTACAGATTTGCTAAGTCCCTACTTAACGGGACTTAGTCACCGAACGTGCATATATTCTTTTACAAAGTTTTTGAGATTAAATAAAGACTACCTTTTGTGTTTTATTTTTCTCTTTCAGGGATATATATATTGCTATATATTTACTTGTAAAAATAAACGATTTAAACTGTGTTTTATTTCCCCTTTTATTTCAGGTACCCTGCAAACGTAAGTACTTGTACTTTGACTCTGATATATATGTATTTTGCTACTTGTATATTTAAACTCTAAATATAACTTTGATATATCTGTATATATAAACTTGTATGCTATTTCTTTTATTTGTTTCTTTCCCCAGGTACACTATTAAAATTACTTGTATTTCTTTGACTTTGATTGCTACTTATATATTTGAATATAACTCCTTGATATATATAACTTGTATACCATTTCTTTTATTTGTTTCTCTTTCCAGGTACACTATTAAAAATACTTATACTTTTTCCTATCTTTGAATTTATATTTTATTTTACACTGTTAAAAATTTCAACTTTTTATTTTATTATTTTATGACCATAATATTTGTCGTTTATTTCATTTTCGAATTTATATATATTATTTATATTATTTATGCCTATTTGCCACTATTTGTTTATTTCCTACAGGTCCGATTGACTTATAAAATTCTGTTGAAAAATAATTTGAATTTTGCCTGTAGTTATTTTTACAGTGTACTTCTTCCCCATTTTATTGTTGATTCTTCCGATTGGCATAACGACCGACATCCCAGTCCTTATCCCAAGTCCCTAGCTCAACTCCTTCCCACTCTAAATATTTTGACAGGTGACATTCTCCCTAGTTATTAATTTCCAATTTGTTTATATTTGATTTATTATTGATAAATAACGTTCATTACTTTTCAGATTCTTAGTTTAGAACTAATTTGTATAATTATTCTCCCGATTTCCGGATCTGGAGATAATTATACGTTTCTTTCAGGTTCTTAATATAAGTTATATATTATATCATTTTCTCCTTGTTATATATACTGTGTACTTGTTTAATAAACTTTATTATTACTGTTTTATTCTTTTAAAAAGGCATTAATCCCTAGCTAGGTCACAATGGCCTCCGACAGAGAGCCTTACTCTCTGAGGTCACTCCACCAAGCGACGGATAGAGCGGATAACTTGCCTTCTCCCTCTCTAGAAAGAGATGGGAGTTACTCTAGTTACCGACATGGCGCCCAACTCTACGATAGAACATCACCACACCCTGAGACAACGGAGTGCTCACCACCGCCTGCGACGTCAGGCCTTCCTTCCACAACGGAGACGACAGCCCCAAGTCCACCACAGCCTGCGACGTCAGGCAATGCAGATCTAACACAGATGCTAGCAGCCCTAACACAAGCAGTAACGGCCCTAACCCTGATGCAAGGACAGACGGTTAAGATTGAGTATCCACCAGCACCACCAGCACCAGCACCTACACCACGATGGAGACCAGCATTAAAGAAGTTCAGCGGAGCCGAACATGAGAGCCCGGAGGAATTCGCCGCAGCAGCCACGGACCACCTCCTGGAGATGGCGATCGAGAAGAGGCACTGGACGGCATATCTTCTAGAGCATGGCCTCGAAGGGGAGGCGGCTGCGTGGGCAAAAACACACACAGACACCAGGATGGACTACACTTCCTTCTTCAAAAGACTAATGGACCATTTCAGCCATTCGTCCAAATTCACCAAGTTGCTGGCCAAACTATACGGTCACAAACAAAGACAAGAAACAGCGGCAGAATTCATAAATCAGAAGATGGCCCTGTTCAACCGAGTTGCACCAGATACCCCAGACGAGGAGCGCTGCGAGATCATCCTCGACCAGTTGCGCCCTGAAATAAGGAAATACCTACGAGGCAATCCACCACGTACCGAGGAAGACCTACGGCGGACAGTGGACGAACTAGAAAGGGACATACGAGTCTCTACTCCCTCAGCATCAAACCAAAAACAAGAGAGACCGACTCCCAAGCCGGACCGTCCTCCACAGCCACAGCAGGACCGTCCACAGTATCCACCACGTCACGACCGCCCCAGACAATCCGAAACCCTTAATGAATGGCGCAACAGGGGTAATAACCGCAACCAAGGCGGTAATAGCAGCCACTACAACAATAACAATAACAACTCCAACCGTAATAACAACAATGGCCGCAACCAACCCAACCAACAACAAGGAGGTCGTCCTACACCTCCACCAAGAAGTAATCCACCACGTCCAGACCAGGGAAACTCCGACGGGGGCACCGTCGAACACTAAGTCCCAAGACCAAGGTGCCCCAGCTGAACATCCTCCAGGTAGCCGCTGCTTCCTCACCACCACCCGAGATTTCCGTTGAAATCGACTCAGTCAGGATGATGGCCCTGATAGACTCCGGTGCAAGTCATAACTTCATCCGAGCGGGCCTTATCGAGACGGCAATGGTGCAGAACACTACTACCAGAGTCCAGCTGCCCAAAAGAAGCCAGTCACTCCACACTCTAGGCTTCGTAGAAGTGGACGTTCGCTTCTCCGACGAATTCACAAGCAGAATCCAATGCCAACTTGTAGATGATCTCCACCATGACCTGATTCTTGGCATGTCATGGCTGACGTCCGAGGGTGCCCTGATAGACCTCACCCGGAGGTGCATCCACGTAGGGACCGACAGCCGCCACATCTTGTTCTGGGAGTCGTCTACAAAACTAACATCTAGCAACAACGTCCACCTCCTACGAGACGACCAGGCCCCAAGTTTCGCAGTGACTGAAATCCAACAGCTTCTGAAAACGTACCAAGACGTTTTCGACGACAGAGTCCGTCAACCTACCACCAAGGCCACGCAGATGGCCATCAAACTGACTGACTCTACTCCCATCAACACCAGGCCGTATAAGTACTCCACGGCCAAAAAGAAAATAATGTACTCAGAGGTCCAGGACATGCTCTCGGCGGGCGTGATACGTCCAAGCAGAAGTCCGTACAACAGCCCAGTTGTAATCGTCACCAAGAAGGATGGAACTCCTCGATTTTGTGTCGATTACCGCAAAATCAACGCAATCACCGTGGACGAGGTTTCAAACTTACCACCCATTCACGACAGCATAAAGGAACTAGGCTCAGCAAACATCTTTACCACCCTCGACCTGAAGAGCGGATTCTGGCAAATTCCGCTGGCCGAGGACAGCAAACAGATCACTGCTTTCAGCCTTCCTGATGGGTCCCAGTTTGAATTCACGGTGATGCCATTTGGGTTGAAGAACGGACCTGCAGCTTTTCAGAAGCTGGTGACCACCGTCTTCGCCGGCTTCGTGGACGAATTTGTAAAGGTATACATGGACGACATCATCGTCTACTCGTCCACCTGGGAGGAGCACCAAAAGCACCTCCACCTGGTCCTGGAACGTCTGCGCACTCACGGCCTGTGGGTGTCCTTAAAGAAATGCCAGTTCGCTGCCAAAGAACTGGACTACTTGGGCCATACCATCACTTCCACAAATACACAACCAATGGAAAGACATCGAGACAAGATCCAAGGGTTCACGACTCCAAAGACTCTCCGCCAACTGAGGTCTTTTATTGGCACTGCCAGCTGGCTACGAGACTTCGTACCAAACTTTGCGGAGATGGTGACCCCGCTGACTGATCTAACAGCGGGAAAACACCGTTTCCAATGGAACGAAGTAGCTGACAGGGCATTCAATAACATCAAGAATGCCATTGCCAATAAGTTGGAATTACAACGGCCAGATGCTGGCCTGCCCTTCAGCCTTCAGACGGACGCGTCTGAGATAGGTATGGGCGCCGTATTATTCCAAGGCGAACCTGACAACAGACGGATCATAGCATATGGTTCCACTAAGCTCAAACCAGCTGAGAAGAGGTACCATATTAATGAAAAAGAATGTCTCGCCGTTATATGGGCCCTAAAACGATTCAAGCATTTCCTGCAGGACCAGGCCTTTACACTATACACAGACAGCAGAGCTCTACTGTGGCTGGACCGCTACAAAACAGACAAAGCCAAGTTATCACGATGGGCTCTGCTGCTTCAAGAATTTAACTTCAAGGTGATCCACGTCGCCGGTAGAGACAACCAGCTGCCAGATCACTTATCACGCCATCCGACCACCGAGGAGGAGACGATCCACGACCCTGACGCTGAAGTCGACCGCCTAGCCTGGCCACAGCAACCAATGATGGAAGACAACACCTTCCCGTTGCTGTGCCTCCTAGAAGCCCAGGATGATGGTGCCAACCACCCAATCCTGGACGATCTCAATGATATGCCGCTGCAAGCACGCATCCAGAGGGCTCATCAAACCCACCATGGAGTGCAGCGATTCATTGCCCGTTGGCGTCGCATTCAGACCAGAGGACCTCGTGACGACGTCGAGTCAGGCCTCCTCGATGACTTCCTGGTAGAAAACGACACGGCATACTACCTCCAGGATGGCGAAAAACGACTCCTTGTCCCTGGTTGCTTCCGAACTGAGGTTCTGCAAGTTTACCACGACAGTGAGGAAGCCAACCATCCAGGACAAGAAGAGACGTGCAGAGCCATCCGAGAACTTTACTTCTGGCCCGGCATGTCCAAAGATATAGTAAATCACATCCGATCTTGCTTGAAGTGTGCCACTACAAAAGCATCCAAACGTCAACCTAGAGCTCCGATAGTTCCGAGGGCCCCCGTCAATCCATGGGAGAGGATCTCCTTCGATGTGCTAGGTCCCTATCCTCCTGCTCGAGGAACAAGGAACCGTTTCATCCTCCTGGCCACGGACTGCCTTAGCAACTGGGTTGAATACCGATGCACCACGTCAGCAAAATCCAAAGACATCACGTCCTTCCTTCAGGACGAGATCTGCAACCGATGGGGACGACCAAACACGATCATCACGGATAATGGCTCCCAGTTTCGAACACCAACCTGGGAGAGATTCCTGCGTCGTCATAATATCGAACACGAAAAGGCACCCATATACCACCAGAGGGCCAATCCCGTCGAACGCAGAGTACAAGAACTAAAGAAAGGACTACGGGCAAGAGTGTCATCGCCTGAAGACCCCCGATGGGACTCCTACGTCGGAGACGTCGTATTTACTCTTCGAACCAGAGCCAACGACGCCACCGGACAGACTCCAGCAGAGCTCCTACTCGGGTACAGGCCAAGACGAGCCCAGGAAACGAACTTTCAAATCAATCAGAGGGAGAATAGGGAACAGCGAGTCCAGCGAGCTGTCCAAAAGGCCACTATCTACGCCAGGAACCTGTTCCCGGATAATCCTGACGCTCGTCCTCCACCTCAGTACATTCCTGGACAACAGGTGTTGGTGAGGAACCACCAGAGAGGGAACTTTGGAGAGACCTGGACAGGACCCCATTCTATCGTCAGGGCAGCCGGCAATCACACCTACGAAGTTCATCGAGACAACGACGTAGACCGGCTGATCCATGTTGACGACATCCGTCCCGCACCGCCTCCACGTGTCGACGCCATCGCCGCAGAAGACGCCGAGTGAAGAGTGCAAAGACATTATTTTTGTTTTTTTCTCTTTCAGAGTCATTTTTATTTTTTTGCAATTAACTTAAACAATTGTTTGCTTTAAATTTAGATTTTTTGATACTTATTGTAAATATTGTTTTTCAATAAAGTAAAATCACCAGAAGGATCTTCGAAGCGGGGGGGATGTCGCCCAGCCTGCTGAATTGTGATTGGTCAAATGGCAACAGTAATTGCAGCCAATCATAATTCAGAAGTCTGTTGCTCATTTTCTGAATTATCGTTGGTCGAAATGCATCCGAGCTGCAGCCAATGATAATTCTGAAAATTGGGCATTGGTCGCCGTGCCTGGTCAATCGTAAAAAGGTCCAAAACGACCGTTACGATTGACCTACTTTTTTATGCATAAAAGAAGTGCACGACGGCCAGGAAATCAGACCGGGTCAGGATATGTCCGCTGGTCCAGCCTTCTAGGCAAGTAAGATCCTCTGGTTGATTCAGTTCCTAGAGAGTTCTTGTTTTTCTTTCAGCTCACCTCTAAAACCCGGAACCTAACGTTCCACATCTTTAACTACGGTTTGTCTACAAACCACGGCGGCCATTTTTGAAGGATTTATCTATGCTTTTTGACTTAGTCAAATTTGCTAATAAATTCCTTTAAGAGCGTCGCCATTTTTCGCCGAATTAATCTGTGTTTTTCGACTTAGTCAAAATTCTGATTATTTCGGCATTCTTACAAGTCATGTAAGAAAAATATTCTCTTACAGATTTGCTAAGTCCCTACTTAACGGGACTTAGTCACCGAACGTGCATATATCCTTTTACAAAGTTTTTGAGATTAAATAAAGACTACCTTTTGTGTTTTATTTTTCTCTTTCAGGGATATATATATTGCTATATATTTACTTGTAAAAATAAACGATTTAAACTGTGTTTTATTTCCCCTTTTATTTCAGGTACCCTGCAAACGTAAGTACTTGTACTTTGACTCTGATATATATGTATTTTGCTACTTGTATATTTAAACTCTAAATATAACTTTGATATATCTGTATATATAAACTTGTATGCTATTTCTTTTATTTGTTTCTTTCCCCAGGTACACTATTAAAATTACTTGTATTTCTTTGACTTTGATTGCTACTTATATATTTGAATATAACTCCTTGATATATATAACTTGTATACCATTTCTTTTATTTGTTTCTCTTTCCAGGTACACTATTAAAAATACTTATACTTTTTCCTATCTTTGAATTTATATTTTATTTTACACTGTTAAAAATTTCAACTTTTTATTTTATTATTTTATGACCATAATATTTGTCGTTTATTTCATTTTCGAATTTATATATATTATTTATATTATTTATGCCTATTTGCCACTATTTGTTTATTTCCTACAGGTCCGATTGACTTATAAAATTCTGTTGAAAAATAATTTGAATTTTGCCTGTAGTTATTTTTACAGTGTACTTCTTCCCCATTTTATTGTTGATTCTTCCGATTGGCATAACGACCGACATCCCAGTCCTTATCCCAAGTCCCTAGCTCAACTCCTTCCCACTCTAAATATTTTGACAGGTGACATTCTCCCTAGTTATTAATTTCCAATTTGTTTATATTTGATTTATTATTGATAAATAACGTTCATTACTTTTCAGATTCTTAGTTTAGAACTAATTTGTATAATTATTCTCCCGATTTCCGGATCTGGAGATAATTATACGTTTCTTTCAGGTTCTTAATATAAGTTATATATTATATCATTTTCTCCTTGTTATATATACTGTGTACTTGTTTAATAAACTTTATTATTACTGTTTTATTCTTTTAAGAAGGCATTAATCCCTAGCTAGGTCACAATGGCCTCCGACAGAGAGCCTTACTCTCTGAGGTCACTCCACCAAGCGACGGATAGAGCGGATAACTTGCCTTCTCCCTCTCTAGAAAGAGATGGGAGTTACTCTAGTTACCGACAGTTTGACGTCAGTCGCTCGGACCTAAGCCAAGAAGCAGGAAAATAGACTGTGATACTATGGTCAACCTTACAGTTGCGAGTCTCACCGTCTACTAAAAAAAAAGAAAATCTAGTCTTCACACCATTTATACATAATAAAATAGAATAACAAATTTCTCACTAGGATACACACGCGCCGTAGAATTAAGTTTAACAAACGTACTTACAAAAGAATTTCAATTTTTTTAATAGGCAGGATTTACATCACAAATTTGTATAGGTTGTTAATAGGTAGTTTTACCTAATCCCATCTTCGCTCCGTGCGTGACCATGGTAGGGGTACTTTGAAACGATGCCAGCGTGCGTAGCGGCGAAATATGACAAAATTGGCCCTACCTTTTTACGCATAATTTTATCAAAAATGTGTGCAAATACATATTGCGTATTTAATTGTGCTAATAATAGCAAAAATAGTAAGTGTAGTTTTTATAGGTTCCCAAAGATTACATATAAATTAGAGAAAAGAAAAAGATGGATCCGTGCTATTAATATAAAAACGTAAATATCACATAACTTCATTTTTATGCAATTGAAATAGGAAAAATTTAAATAATTGACCTTAAATGATATTTTATAAGGCTTCAAGCTAACTGCAGAGTGCCTGATGACTTTAGCTTTTATATTATAACTTTTACTATTACTGTTTTTAAATATAATATGCTCTTTCACGTGAAAAACTTGATTTGTCAGTACTAGATTTTTCCCTTTCTTTTCCGTTTGTGGTTGAAAAAATATATCATGATGAATTTTGAGAAACCCAGTTTTTAATACTACATTTATTTTGTACATCATTCAATCTTCGCTTATCCACTGCTGGACATAGATCTCCCTCATAATTTTCTATCTATTTCGATCTTGATTTTGTACATAAACTAAAAAAAATATAATTAAAAAGTTAATTATTAATACTTGTCAATTTCGCATGTATTTAACAATGTCAAACATATGTCATATGTTTAACCTGAAAATCGCTAGGTCCAAAACTGTCAGATGAAGGCGGTAGGTGTCGCGTCAGTCACGTACGGAGCGAATACAAAACTATATCAATTTTATAACTAATATAAATACTGAGGAATATATGAAGATTTTTAAACAATAATTTCTTATAAACACACATATTATTATGATTTTTTAAATAAATTATCTTTATTTTTCAGCATTGCATATTCTTTATTTAACAACCTAAAATACTCAACTTTTCTTTAACTTCATTGATTTTCCGAGGGTTAACCCTCCTTCCCACGGGTGGGGTCCATCAGTACAACTATAAATGAAATTGCTTAATTTTTTCAATTTCTTTTTGTATTTTTTTCCTACACTCGGTGTACCTTTTAGTGGCAATGAATAGTACACTTTAGCATAATTTGGTGAAATTGTACGAATCCGTTCAATCGCTACCTGTAAAAGTGTCCTGACAGACCCCACCCGTGAGTGGGCGTTTCTTGTTTTTGTGCTATGGCTTGGCTAACATTGCAGCTATAAATGCATTTATTATATACTAAGATTCAATAATACGAATGCAGAATTTCGGTCTTCTCGTCGTTTGTTTCTGAAGTCTTTAGGAATTGCGGTAGTCCAGAATAAAATGAAAATACGAGCACCAAATATGCGTATACCGAGAACATCACGGTTACTTGCTGCAAAATTTTCTGGAATTGAGCAAACGACGAGGGATGACCCAGGCACAGAAAAACGGGGATGTGTAAGTATTGTAAAAAAAGAAAAACTAGATATTTTTGCCAATTGTGTAAAAACTGGTTATGTATGGAACATATAAAAGCGTGTTGTGCTGACTGTGTAGAAACAAAATTAACATTATTTAACCCCCTCTATTTTCTGTTTCAAATTTTAATTTTGGATATTTAGTTTTTACTTGTATTACTGTAAGTATATAGAGTAATAATGTCGTCTTTTTTATATTTTTCTTTTGTATTTTGCCGTTTATAATTTTTTTAATAAACTCTTGTAAAAAAATAATGGTGTTAGTTATTTCGCAGTAAACTATACCAATACATATTGATACACATATTATATGTACATGTAGGTAGTACAACGTTATATCAGTAAGTTTCCTTAAAAATATTAAAAAAAAATTTTTTTTAATGAGAAATAAGATGTTTAAAATTTGGTCCTGATAGACCCCACCCGTGGATTTGTGTCACAAGAAAGTCACCCGTGGAAAGGAGGGTTAATAGTTTATAGTTTATTTTATTTTGTCTTAAAGCTATGCTAACATTTTTTAAAAAAAGTATTAACAAGTAGAATAAACAAAGAATTCCGCTTTTACAAATTTTCTTTTATTGTCTTTTAAATTCTGGAAAAAGACCTTTATTAGCTCATGTATAATTTTAGTTTGTTAATGATTTATAATATTATTAATAGCAGACACCATTTATTTTAACTATCTATTTAAAAACAATTGTTGTATTGAAACCATTAACAGTATAACTTGCAAAAAAGAAAATGACTGTACCTATTACCTTCAGAAATTAATGAATACAAATGAACTGTATATTAATTTTAGTATTTCAACTTGATCGAAGTCGTTAAGACCAAGAAGTGTCTGTTTTGTTGATTTGCGGGAATACAAACATGGTAAACGTTTTGCGCCAGGCACCGGTAAAACAAAGAGGTAAACATATAAAATATTTAAACTTTAAATTTAAATATACTTTTACTTATTATTTTCAAGTAGTATTTAAACGTTTTCAGCATACTTACCAAGTTTTATAGTCTATGAGCTCTTATAGATTATGAGCTTGGGAATATTGGGACAGAGTGATTGTAGGCAATATATAAAAATTCCTAGCAATAATATTAATAGCTGAAATAAATTATTATAGAATAATATTTCCTATTTTTATTATTTATTTGATTTATATATATATATTTGAATTAAAAACTTTTCATTTGTAAATATTGATATTGACATGATAAAAAATTTCAAAAATAAGCATTTAAATCTTGATTTTAATTGATGCAGTTTTATTTTGAAATGGTGCTAAGTGCTTAGTTTTTATTCTGCTTTATTCTCATTAGTATTGAATCAGATAACAAGGAAACTACAGGTTAACATTATCTGGTACTTTATATATATGCTGATAATGTAGTATTAGTAGAAAATACTGAAACAAAAACTGAAACAGTGGAGATAATCTCCTGAGAAAAAGATTTAAAGAGTGTAGCACAAAAATAAAATATTTGGAAAGTTCGTAAACAAGCGAAGTTAGGACTAAACATAAAATGATAATTTTAACGAGTAACTAGGATCGGTATAAAAGAGTTATGTGAAAATAGATAGATATGCATGCAGTAGAGTTAGCAAGGAATGAATGAAGTGAAAGAAAACGACTGTTATGTTGTGTGGCAGAAACATTCCAATGAAACTAAAAAGAAAACTCTTTAAAAACTGCCATAGAGCCAGTTAAGATATACGCAATTTTACGTTGGTCAGTTTAAAAGAACAAAAGAAACAACCAATACATTTGGCAGAAGTAATATTGCTACGATTTTTACACTTTTATAAATCCGTATTCTTATGGTATAAAGATGGTTTAAACATCTTCAACGTCCAAACGATTATGACCCAATACAAAGATTAGTTGCTCCGCTAGTCCCTGAAAGGAGTAGCAGTGGTATTCGTGACTGATGATTAAATTAAACAAAAATTCAATCGTGGAGTGACATTCAGTATACAGGGTAGTCCTTAAGTAATTGTAGAAAACGAAAAAGTACATTTTACACTTAAAAATATTATGATTTAGGCCAACTTGACATAATAAAATGTTGATATTAAGAAAGATATAGGGTGTTGAGAAAATGTAAAATTTTATTTTTCTCTATACCGTGGCATAAACTTGCGCTTAACTTTTTTCCTCGTTAAGTTAGCGCTATTTGTGTTTTAATATTAAAGGCACATTATTTTAACCAAAAAAAGGTATACCTGTTAATAACTTCAAATATCAACAGTTTTTGAGATAATCACATTTTATAAATCAGCTGCCGAATTTTGATTTAATGTGACTACTCCAGACAACAAAAGAAAAATTAACAAAAACTAAACTAAAAATTAGGGTTAATAATTTTTAAAATATTAAAGAAAATAAATATATCAGTAGAATAATTATTAATAGGATTTGACAAAATAATAGGATAATAGGATTTGATATCAAACATTTAACATTTTTTATTAATATATTATTAATTCCCACGTTAGAATCTAGGATGTCAAATTCTTTATTATTTAATCTATAATTTAATTCCGAGTGACATACCTTAAGATAAATAGCTATGATATCTCGCTTTTTGTATTGGTATTTTCTGTCATCTTTCATCTTTCAGTTTACACTTTATAGTCTCTAATGAAATAGTTTGAGGAGGAGAGAACTGTTTGTCTCAAGTTGGTCATTCAGAATTATATCTGTGTTTTTTAATTTGTTGATTTCCATAGATTCTAACAAAGATAGCTTAAAGCTTTTATTTTAAATGTGAAGAATTTTAAATTCGTCATTAAAAGAATGATTATGATCTAGAAGGTGAAGCGCGTATGTAGAATCTGTTTTTTTATTATTGAAAGCTCTTTTATGTTCTGCTATTCATTTATTAAAATTTCTACCGGTTTGACCGATATAAGTTTTTGGACAGTCGTCATATTTAAGTTTGTACACACCACTGTGTAAGTGTTTTTTATTTTGGCTCTTGTTGTTTTTAATAATATTTGCCTAGGTTGTTATTTCTGTCTAGGTTGTTTAATTTCTAGGTTGTTCTGTCTATGTATACCAGGTCTTCTTGTATATAAGAGAGTGCTTATATCTTACGAGAAGAACTTGGGCCAATTCTCTCCTAAACGGTAGCAAGGATCTTTTTTATTTTTTTTATATAAATGCCATGAATTATGGACTACAACATCCAACAACCATGTTACAATTGGCCAGTACCATTTTTTACTGCGAATTGCTACTGGGTAGGTTAAAACACCTTGATCCATCAAGTCAGTAAAACTCATATTTTTATTGTATTCGGCAATACAGTGAGGCCAACTTACTTGAATGTGGCGTTTTCCTTAATGAGAAAATCTTTTTACCGTGCCCAATGCTGAACCACCACAACTCGTAGATGCCATTGTAACAACAGAGTTATCTTTCCATCGCATCAGTAACACACCGCTGTTTTCTTCTATTGCATGTTGTGAATCACCACGATTTCTTTTAGAAAACTCCTTCTTTTTTTTTAAAGGAAATCTAGGTGGAATTCTATTTTTCCTTATTGTCCCACTTGTGGTAGGTAACTAAATAAATTAAGTCCTGAAAATACGTTGTCAACGTGTAAGTTCTAGTGTAACTCTGATTTCTTTCTTGGTATATGTCAAAGTTTACCAGTTAGGTAGTAGAAGTATTTAACGACCACATTTTATAACCAAAGCGGATTAGTTAATTTCGTATAAATTGTTTACATTGATGGCGACCATAATGCTTTATCATAGACTCATCATATGATAGATTTGTTGTTGGAATAAAATTTTCAAGACATTTTGTTTTTATTCTGTCAATCAATAGCCAAATTTTCTATGCTTTGTCACTAACATTAGGCTTAGCTGAATTTGCAGAAATCTATTTCGTTTCGTTGAATTAGAAACTAAAGCGTCCTTTACATCATCATGAGTATCCCAATACATTCTCTTCGATGGTTATGGATTGTATCCCGATAGCAAGAGAAGACCTATAAAACAACGTATTTCTCCAGATGTAATGCATGGGTCAGTTTAGTTTACAAATTGTGCATATATATGTGTTTCTTCCGCTAAGCAGTTTACTGTCTCATCATCAAAAAATATACTGAAGATATCAAGACAGGATAGATTTTCATACCTTAAATAATCTTCTAGAAACGAAAAACTTGCAGACTGTAAGTCTTTATAAATTTATTATATAAATTCATTATAAGTTGGGGTATAATAAACCTAGTTACTTAGTTACTAGAATACTATCAAAAATTACTTACGCGCAAAACGGACGTCCATCTTTTTCTATAAAGTTAAACCACACTGTCATATGATTACCTCTCCACGGTTGAGAGAAGATGAATAAAATATGAATCCGTTACGTTTTATGGGGCCTGAAGTATTTCTAGAAACGATAGTTTTCAAAATATGTGGCTGACTAGTTCCATGGGCGCACCACCGCACAATTTTGAAAAATTATGTGTTTTACGTTACGATAGTTACGATCGGCGCTAATGGGTTAATCAGTATTTTAATAATTTGGTTCGGGTGTGTTGTCTGCTCCAATTTTTTATTAGTTTTAAGTTTTTTTTTATATATTGTATCTTCTTTTATTTTTTTGTCCTCTATTTCGTATTCGTTCTGTTTTGCGTTTTCATTGTTAATTTCCGTTACTATTGTTTTGGTAATTTAATGTTGTTTTGTCGATTTTAACTACTATAATAAGCCAGTTGTGGTGCGGTGGTCTATTGATAGATGACTACATAATTACAGCATCTGGTATTAAAATAGAAAAAAATAAACGAAAACATCACTTATATCGTTTTATATATAAAAGACAATTTGGATATTTGCAAAGAGATATAAATCCGCATTTAAAAGTTGCAAGTAGTTTTCTTCCGAATGATAAAAGTGTTATGTGTATATTATTGTATGGAGCTGAAATCTGGACGCTTACTAAATCGACGCTACTGAATACACTTCAAGACTGTGGGTGTATTGGAGACTGCTAAGTATAAGCTGAGTTTAAACGTTGAAAAAACAACCCGATGTAGTGAAAAGTATAAAATATGAAAATTGCAGTATTTTGGCTATGTCATGCGACACAAAGAATGATATGGAGTCCTCCATCTTATTATTCATCATGGCTCATGGCTTCGTATCTTACTTGAGTGGTTTATTCAGTCTTCATAGCTACGGTGAATAAAATTATGATAGGTCATATGATAACTAACGTTTAAAAATGGACATGTACAGAGAAAAGAAAAAGTGTTAAAGTTGCTCATTTTGTAAATTTTTTTTTTGTAATAAGATTAGTAGCTAATTATTATATAATATTTTAAGATTAATTTTAAAAATATTTTGCAATTACCGCAGCTACGCCAATAGCCGTATCCATAAATCTCCTTTTTGCACCTCGAAGAAACGAATGAGAGGCCCCTGTTTCGCACAACACAAATGCGGTTGCACTCTCAAATGTTGTTTCAACTACTCCTAACAACTCTATAATATTACTGAGTATAGTTGAAGTATATCTCTTTGACAAATCTAGCAAACGAATTTATGTTAAAGCTCTTTTAAACAATGCCAGCCAGCTATCCCTTGTAACCAGTGACCTAGTACATCAGTTAGGGATCACCACAGAATCTCAAACCATTAAAATTAACGGGGTTAACTCTGGAACGTCCACTTCCACCAAAGTTTCTCATTTGGAGATTTATTCGGCAGCTACTAATCACAAGTTGAATGCTAGTTGTTTTGTAATTCCAAGTATTACTGGATATTTACCTCAGGTCAAAATAACCGCAAGGCAAATTCATATTCCTAGTTCCATTACATTAGCAGATTCTCGTTATGCAATATTCAGCCCAGTTCATCTATTGATCGACGCTGATTTGTATTCTGATATTTTTTTTTAATAATACAGTCTCTCTTGGTTCAAAGCTACCAATGTCACAGGAAACTCTTTCTTTTACGTAATCTTCGGTAGGGTCATAAGTTCAGCTATTAGTAAAGGATATCATAACTCTCCACATATCGTAATAATTTGGTCACATGCCACATCAATAATGTTTCTGACACCCCCCTCTCATCTGATGAAGTGTTAGATGGATTAGTGGAAAAATTCTGGGAGTCTGATCAACTTTCACAGATTCAGGATTCTGTAGATACAGAGCACCCCACAGAAACTCAGTTTTTAAAGACCGTATAAATTCTTCCATCGGGTCGATACAAAGTCTCTTTAAATTTAAATCGACCTATTAATGATATTAAATTATCTGGCTCTTTACCGGCAGCTAAGGCTCGCTTTCTTTAATTAGAGAGGAAATTACACCCTGATCCACAACTCTTTGATAGTTTTCGCAAGATCATTTAAAATTATTTAGCCAATGACCAGATTAAAAGAGTACCTTTAAAGCCCCTAACCTCAGAAAATAGGCTAAATTATTATTTACCCCACTTTCCAGTCAGAAAAAATGACTCTAGTACAAATGTACGGCTAGTTTTTGATCCAAATAATAAAACTCCTTTAGGTTGCCTTAATGATCAACTGGATAAAGGGTTTTCAATCCAACCTCTTCTTATTGATATTCCTTTAAGATTTCGTACATTCACTCAAGTTTTAATAGCAGATATCCAATCTATGTATATGCAGATATGCGTAGACAGTTCCGAGTTACACCTACTCAATTTTCTTTGGCGTGACTCACCAGAAATGCCATTCAATGCATTTCAGCTCACTAGAATTCCTTTTGGTTTATGCTCATCTCCATTTCTCGCCACTAGGGTTCTAAAACACATTGCGGACAATAATAAGGATGATTTTCCTTTAGCCTGTGACACTCTCTTGTATTCTACTTATTTAGATGATATTTTAGGTGGATGTGACTCTTTAGAAGAATTAGAACTCTTGTTCTCTCAACTTAAAATCTTGATAGGTAAGCACGGTTTTAATCTTCACAAAGTTTCCTCGAACAACGACAACAAGAGTTTTTGAGAAGACATGGCCTTAAAAGTTCAACGCCCTTAACCCATAACTTAGGTGATTCTTCTCCGAAAATCCTCGAAGTTAAATGGAATCAACAATCAGCTACATTTTTATTTTCACCACCAAATTTTGGTTTAGGCCAGTCAATCGCTAAGAGAAAGGTGCTTAGTATTTTGATGTCTACTTTTAATCCAATGAATTTAGCCGGTTATATCACTGCCTCTTCCAAAATTCTCTTGCAACGTTTATGGCAGGCTAAACTTAGTTGAGATAAACCGATATTCGATCCAGAATGGTTAAATGATTGGAAAATTTTACTGGATGGTTTTCAATCCATTCCCCTTTTGAAAATCCCCAGATGTTTAGTATTAGATAAACGAATTATAGATGTTCAACTTCACACCTTTTGTGATAGCTCCCTTAAGATATTTGCAACGTGTACCTATCTGCGCGTAGTGTACAAGGACTACTCTATCTCCTCTCGTTTGGTATCTTCCAAATTTCGAATAGCTTCTGCTAAACAAAATCTTACGATACCTTGCTTAGAGTTGAATGCTGTGTTGATCGGAGTTATTTTAACTCAATCAGTTTCGAATATATTGAGGAGGAATTAGCCGATCGCAAAAACTCATATTTATAGCGACTCATTAGTAGCTCTTAGTTGGATTTTGAAGAAAAGGCTTTCGTTGAATCCTTATTTTCATAATCGTGTGCAGAAGATTATTACCTTAAGTAAGAATTACTTTTTTCATCACAATTCCGTCTCAACTAAACGTAGCAGATATTCCGACTCGTCCCAGGGATATTACTCGCAATTTCAAACTCCCAATGTTATGGTTGTCAGGCCCAGAGTTTCTTATTAAGCAACCTCTCGTTTTTTCTCAGTTTAAGATTATTCTCATCACACAAAACTTACCCGAGATTCGGTCAACACAAGTTACGTTAACCACGGCCTCCCCTGAAATACAAGTGAATGAAACCTTAGAATTCATTTTCTTTATGTTTTCGACTTTTTTTCGCATTCAAAGAGTATTGGCCTATGTTGCTAGATTTATCAAAAGAATTAAAAAAGGTCTAATCTCCCATTGCTCTCATCTTCCATAGAGAATTGTACGATACCTTCAATTACGATCATTTCACAGGGAACTATCAGAATTAAAAAGTGGAAAACCTCTCTCGAACAGATCGCTTAGGCAACTAAATGTTTTTTATGATCAGAAGTATTCGACACTACGTGTTGAAGGTAGACTTTCCAACGCTCCCCATCTCTATTACAATGAGAAACATCCCATGCTGATTTCTAGTAAGAATCGAATTGTATCTTTAATGATGTATCAAATCCATGTCTCCCTACTCCACAGTGGTCCACAAGTGTGTCTGTCTCATTTCAGAATGAAATTTTGGCCTTCGTCGGATTTAACTCAAATAAAAAAAGTAATTCACAACTGCGTGGTATGTCACAGGTTTAAAGCAAAACCAGTTACCCAGTTTATATCTGATCTTCACTATAACCGTGTTTCAGGCACAAGACCCTTTTAATTTGTCTCAGTGGACTATGCTGGATATTTTACGTTGAAATCATCTCACCTCCGTAGATCTCCTTCCTATAAAGCGCATGTATCATTTTTCATTTGCACCACCACTAAGTGTTGCCATCTTGAGCTAGTAACCGGCTTCACTAGTCAGGCCTATACTTTGGCACTAAAAAGATTATAGATTTTATAGTTTTATAGACCTAATTCTTCGATATCTTTTAGCTTTTTTATTTCTTAAAAGAAGTACCAAAACATGCAGATTACTTGATGGCTACTTTGTTAGAAATTTGAGAGCAATCGTCATTTTTTTGGAAACAAAGAACATTTAGGCCCCTTTTTTTATAGCGGTAGGAAGAGAGTAATAAACTTTGTTAAACTTTTTACAAATAGCTTTACTTTAAAGAGAATCTTTTCCTCAACAATATGGTGCAGTTATTTCTCTTTTTGCTTCTCTTTTTAAAAAATACCGTTATGTTTATATGCTTCCTTTGAAAATAAAAATAAGTCGGTTCTTGATAAGAGGGAGTTCTTTAAGTGGGGATGAGTCTGTTCTAGGGGATAATTTGTCCATTTTGAAAAGAGAGGATCACTTTTCGTTGGGTAGTCTAAGAGATTAGACTGACTTTTGGTTGTGTCGTCTAAGAGTTTGGACGTATTTCTTTCTTTGGGAATTTATCTATAAGTGTAATATATATACTTCTTTTGTATCTTAAGTAGTTTGATCTAACACCGGAGTAGATCAAATATACATTATAAATTAATTTCAGTGTTTGATACTAAAGTTGAGTATAGTTTAAATTCAGTGCGATTTAAGAGCTAACATCATCTAGAGTTACTCTAAGTGGTCTTACTATTAATATTAGCTCTAATTATATCCAAAGTAGAATAATCTACGGGCCATTTTTGACAAAATGTTCCTGATCGGTAGTTAAAGCTAACTACCGATGCAATCAATTCCTCTAAGAAACAACGATTTCATCAATTGCGCTTTTCAGAACTTTCATTAACTTTCATATCTTTTCATTAACAAAATTTTAATATTAATTACAAACATTCATTATTTAAATAAAATCTGTGCGGGTACCTTCTGGTGAACCAAGTGCGGGTTGGCCTTATTTTAATTTTTGGTAAAACCGATTTTTATAATCTTGTCTTTGTACTGCTGCAACTTTATTGTAAATTAATTTAGTATTATTTTGTACTTGCTATAAATTATTACTTTTAAAGTCAATTATCTCGAGATAAGCCTAAAACATTAAGGAGAGATATTTATATGATCTACTCTTTTGGATATGTTTTTAAAACATCAAGTTCTCCTTAATGTTATTTTTTATTTATATGTGCATGTGTCTATGTCTATTATATTAAAAGATTTTGCATTTTTTTACATGTCACAGTAGATTTATTTGTATTTCTTGTTTTTGGAGTTCACCCGTCTGGTGATTCAGTTATTGAATATATTTTATTTTGTTTACCTAATGAATTTTATTTATCTGCTCCTAATAAGTTTCCTGATAATTGAGTATCTCTGAATATTTGCTAATAAAAATATTTAACTATCACGATATCTTCGACCAGGAGAAAGATCAGGCTGTATATGATTATAGGTAAGTAGATGGACGAATTCCACCGAACATATTATTTATTATTTGTTTATGTAGGGTGTTGACCACCTTTATTTAATAATTAGCTGTTAATATCTTTTCTTGGATTTGGTCCCAGAACCTAATTATCTCTCCTTATCTCTTATCGTTTCTAAGGTTTTTTAATTTTTCCATTGTAACCCCAAAAAGTTAAGTGGACCCCTTTTTCTTATCTTCCCTTATCTTTGGTAATTTTACCTATCTCTCTTGTTATCTATTTCTCTGTCTTTTTTAATCTATCTTATCTTGTCTTATCTTTATTAGGTATTTATTCTGTTGGATTCATTCTCGGTTATAAAAGCTAGTTTCGAACGCCCAACTCGCTCTCCAGCAACCATTTTGCTGGCGTTCGCATTGTCTCCATTGGTAATCTTTCTAGCACCATCCAAAAAAGGTTGCCGAGATTACAACTTCTATGCGTTAATAAAATCTTTGCCATTAAATGTTTTTCCGAAAGCAATTCAATAGTTATTGTGGTTATAAATAATTTGTTTTTCAGTCATTAATAAAGCATGTTGATGATAATATTTCATGTTTTTTATTACTTAGTTGATACAAATTAGTAATCTAATTCAATAAAATACATTCCCCATTACCATAAATTTGTTTTTTATTATTCCTTTAATAATAGAAATATAGTATCTACTATAGCTGTTATATGTTATTGAGGTTTAGACATATAAACATGTTCAAAGCTTTGGCTAAAAAACAGACAAAAAAGAGGTAAATATTGATGTGTTTTTTTGTCTCGATCCATGACCCTTATTTTTTTTAATTGTAAATTCAAAATGTTTTATATGACTTCACCTCTACAGTTTTAGTTCATTTGATCCGTTTGGTAAACGTCATTTTATGATATTTAATAACTGTCCATGTTCTGACAATACCTCCTATCTGTGAAATGTCAAATTTTATAGGGGACATAAAAAACTGTCTACAAAGGTGCTGAGAACTAAAAATTGTTTAACATTTTGATATTAGGTATAAATAAGCCATTAGAGATCATATTACCATACAAGCTATTAATTAATGCGCATGATAAATTTTAAGTGTGAGATAGGCGATATTCTCTTGGAATTTTTGAAGCTACAGTGCAGTTAGGAGGAGTTCAGCACTAGGTATTAATACCGATATATCAATCATTTTTTACTACTAAATAACTAAGATAACCAACCCCAATGGAAGGTAGGGTCAGGGCGGACGAGGAAGGGAGAAAGCATAGCTTGTCCAGAAGCTATAGCCAGCAGCCCTGGCACTGGACTCGGGTGCAATAGGCCGATAACCTGTTCACCTTAAACTCAGCTATCACGAATGCTACGAACAATGAACTAACCGGACGGACCAACGGACAACGACCAAAGCTACGGAATAAGGACTTAATGATGGATTTGCGACTGGGAACCTGGAATGTCCAAACCATGCTGCAGGCAGGCAAAATGCAAAGTATTGCACAGGAACTATTGAAGTACGAAGTAGACATAGCAGCTCTCCAAGAAATCAGATTTAAAGGGCATGGTTGCATAAATAAAAAAGAATACAGTATGTACTACTGTGGAGCAGAAAGACAAGGAGACTTTGGAGTGGGTTTTATGGTAAACCATAAATGCCGCAGGTCAGTATTGGGTTTTACTCCAGTTAATGAAAGAATATGCAAAATACGTCTAAGGGGAAAATTTCATAATGTTACAATTATTAATATCCATGCCCCAACAGAAGCAGCAGATGAACTAGTAACCGACCAATTCTATGACCAACTACAAGTAGAATGTGAAAACGCACAGAAGAGAGATGCAGTTATAGTTCTGGGTGATATGAACGCGAAGCTGGGAAAAGAGAAAATATATGCAGAATCTTTTGGTAAGCATAGTTTACATGATATTACCAGCAACAACGGTATGAGAGTGGCACAGTTGGCAATGGCAAACAAACTAAGAGTTGTTAGTACGTGTTTTCCTCATAAAAATATTCATAAAGGAACCTGGATGATACCTGGTACTAATAAATTTAATCAAATTGATCACATATTAATATCTAAGCGGTGGGCAACCTCCGTAACAGATGTTAGAACATATAGAGGCGCAAATTGCGATTCGGACCATTTCTTGGTTATATCGAAGATAAAACAAAGAATATCAATGGTAAGAAAAGAGAAAGGCGCCAAACAAAGAAAATGGAATACATATATGTTTAAAAATCCTAAAAAGAAGAATGAGTACCAGCAGAAAATAAAAGTAATATTAAATGAAAAAGGAGAACAAAACAACATTGAAGAAGAATGGAATATCATCAAAACGACAATTACAAATATGGCAAAGGAAACATTAGGTGAAACCTCAAGCCAAAGAAACGAGGAATGGTTTGAAAAAAAATTGCCAACAAGTAATAAATAGCAAAAATATAGCTAGACAGAAATGTCTACAAAGGGATTCCCGATCGAATAGAAAGGCATATGAAGAACTCAGAAAAGATGCAAAGAAAATATGCAGAAGGAAAAAGAGAGAAATGTTGAATAGAAAAATACAACAAATTACAGATTATAATAACAGAAGAGAGGCTAGAAAATTTTACAAGGAAATCAAGCAATGCACCCAAGGATACATAACAAGATCAACAGTCTGCAAGGACAAAAATGGGGCAATTATCAGCGAGAAAGAGGAAATAATGAAAAGGTGGAAGGAGCATTTTCAAGAGCTGTTAAACCCAGAAAAAGAACAAAACGAAGATGAAGAGATAATTCACCACACAGCAGAACAACTAGTTGAGCAACCAACACTGGAAGAAACGATAAACGTCATAAAACATCTAAAAAATAACAAAGCACCTGGCACAGATGGAATAACTGCAGAACTGATAAAGAATGGTGGACATGCGCTATGGAGGCGTATCCATAAACTAATCGACCGCATATGGACACTAGAAGTCATCCCAGAAGATTGGAAAGTGGGAATCATACTTCCTATGTACAAAGGGGGAGACAAACGACTCTGCAAAAATTATAGGGGCATAACAGTTTTAAATGTCATCTACAAGATATGATCAGGAATTATATATAGCCGCCTGGAATCGTTTTCGGAGGAGATTATTGGTGAATACCAATGTGGCCAAAGAGGTCAACTATAGACCAAATACATATGTTAAGAGGTGTACATGAAAAATGTGTTGAATATAACATACCTATTTACAACTTGTATATCGATTTCAAACAGGCGTTTGATGGAGTAGATCGACAAAAGATGTTAAAGCAACTATCTATGTTAGGGATACCCAATAAGTTGGTTAAACTTATATGATTGACTCTGAAGGGTTCCAAAGCTATGGTGAGAATAGATGGAGATATGACGCAGGCTTGAGATTGAAAATGGAGTTAGACAAGGGGATGCCTTATCAACAACACTTTTTAATCTAACTTTAGAAGCTGTTGTTAGAAAACTGGATGTAAACGGCTGTATTAATACAAGATCTATGCAAATATGCGCATATGCGGATGATGTTGCCATAATAAGCCGCAACAAAAGGGTATTGAACGAAAAAGTTATAGAACTGAAACGAGAAGCTGCTACGTTTGGTCTATATATAAATGAAAGTAAAACAAAATATATGGAGTGCACAAAATCGAATGAACATGAGAATCTGAAGGTAGACAACCATACCTACAAATATGCCTTCACTTTTCCCTACCTAGGCTCAATAATAAATGACAACAACAACATCAGTCAAGAAATACAAGCACGGATTCTTAGCGGTAATAAGTGCTTTTATGCATACAAAGACGTAATGAAAAGTAAGTTACTGAATCGTGAGTCTAAGCTGAGAATCTACAAAACAGTAATTAGACCAGTGGTCACATATGGATGTGAAACGTGGACCCTCTCAACCACTGATGAAAATCAACTGAGAATATTTGAGCGCAAAATACTAAGGAAGATATTTGGACCAACCCAATGCAGCGATAGTTCGTGGAGAATTAAAATGAACCACGAGCTGGATGAACTAATGCAGAGCGCAGATATTGTCAGATTTGTAAAATCACAAAGACTAAACTGGCTTGGTCACCTAGAAAGAATGCCAGATAATCGAGCTGTAAAAGTAGTTCAGAGATGGAAGCCCCAAGGAAACAGAACAAGAGGAAGGCCCCGTAAAAGATGGATAGACGACGTAGAGAGGGATCTTAAAACCATGAACATCAGGCAGTGGCGAAGGAAAGTATCCGACAGGGCAGAATGGAAGAATATTATTAAGCAGGCCAAGACTCACAAAGGGTTGTAGCGCCATTAGAAGAAGAAGAAAAAGAAAATAACTAAGATAAAATATAATAATTTGGAGTGAAACTAGAAATCTTTATTACTCGTACTTATTAATAAAAAACACAAAAAATTTAAACAAAAAATCAAAAAAATAAAACTCGTTAAAAACTAAAACAGACTTCTTAACATAATAACAATACTTCTTAATAACAAGCTTGCCCCTCAAAAGGAGAATCAGTTTGTAGTATCCTGTGGTAGGTTGTCGTAAAATAACAGTCTCTAGGCAATTCAGTCTTTAAGCTTGGTAAGTGATTCCATTTTGTCAATTTAATGGATCTCCTACGTATGTGTAAATTTTCGTATCCATCGCCATAATTTACTTTCTTTGGTCTAATTGGCAAGTCTTTCCAGTCATCATCAAAATGTAACTTATACTCAATCTTACCGGAGTTCTCGAAATTG